>NC_052499.1:21524313-21824313 GCF_016617805.1 Bactrocera tryoni
GCCAACTACCCTGGGATAAGCCTCCTCAACATCGCGTATAAGGTTCTATCAAGCGTATTGTGTAAAAGATTAAAGCCCACCGTCAACAAACTGATTGGACCCTATCAGTGTGGCTTTAGACCTGCCAAATCAACAACCGACCAGATATTAACCATACGCCAAATCTTGGAAAAGACCCGTGAAAGGAGAATCGCCACACACCACCTCTTCGTCGATTTCAAAGCTGCTTTCGACAGCACGAAAAGGAGCTGCCTTTACGCAGTGGTGTCTGAATTTGGTATCACCGTAAAACTTATACAGCTGTGTAAGCTGACGTTGAGCAACACCAAAAGCTCCATCAGAATCGAGAAAGACCACTCCGAGCCATTCGATACCAAACGAGGTTTCAGACAAGGCGATTCCCTATCTTGCGACATTTTCAACCTGCTGCTGTAGATAATAATTCGAGCTGCAGAACTAAATAGAGAAGGTACCATCTTCTATAAGAGTGTACAGCTGCTGGCGTATGCCGATGATATTGATATCATCGGCCTCAACACTCGCGCCGTTAGTTCTGCTTTCACCAGGCTGGACAAGAAAGCACAGAAAATGGGTCTGACAGTGAACGAGGGCAAGACGAAATATCCTCTGTCATCAACAAACAGTCGTCGCACTCGCGACTTGGCTCCCACGTCACTGTTGACAGTCATAACTTTGAAGTTGTAGATAATTTCGTCTATTTAGGAACAAGTATTAACACCGCCATCAATGTCAGCCTGGATATCCAACGCAGGATTGCTCTTGCCAACAGGTGCTACTTCGGACTGAGTAGGCAATTGAAAAGTAAAGTCCTCTCTCGACGAGCAAAAGTCAAACTCTATAAGTCGCTCATAATTCCCGTCCTGCTATATGGACGATGACAACAACTAATGAGTTGACGTTGCGAGTTTTCGAGAGAAAGGTTCTGCGAAAGAATTAGGGTCCTTTGCGCGTTGGCCACGGCGAATATCGTATTCGATGGAACGATGAGCTGTACGAGATATACGACGACATTGACATAGTTCAGCGAATTAAAAGACAGCGGCTTCGCTGGCTAGATCATATTGTTCGACGCAGTACCCGCCGGGGGAAGCAGAGGAAGAGGAAGACCTCCATTCCATTGGAAGGACCAAATGGAGAAGGACCCGGTTTCGCTTGGAATGTCCAATTGGCGCCACGTAGCAAAAAGAAGAAACGACTGGCGCGCTGTTGTTAACTCGGCTGTAATCGCGTAGGTGGTGTCTACGCCAGTAAAGAAGTAGAAGAGCTAGCTGGAAGAAAAATTAAAATAATTATAAATTTATGTATTTCAAATGCTCAGAGTGTGTATATATGTATGTATATATACTATGTATGGCTATATTTTTAGCGCTAATTATCAATTATCCATTCACGGCTATGACACAATTTCACTCATTAAACTGTTTAAAATGTGCGTCCATAAATATTTTAATAAGGCCTAAATGGCCCTCCACTGGCAAAAACTTTCGCAAATTATACTTTTTCTTGTCTAAGTTCCAGGCGATTATATAAGTACTTAATGTTTGCAGGCAAAATTTGAAAATAAAATAAACCCAATAATTTCTACCGATTGTCCCTTTTTTTGTGATTAGCTGTTTCACACCCGATTTTATCGCATAGCAATTAATGCCAAATGATATTCTAAGACAGCAACTACACATAAAATGTATATAAAAGCTTTCCGCTGTGGAATCAGTTCTTTTCATTAAATATTCCGTGCTGAATCGTGGTGTCTTCAACGTCTCAGTGCGAAAATGAGTGCTTTAATTAGTATAGAAACGCTAATTATAACGGCAGTTCTTCTCTTACTCTACGCCAGTTGGCGCTTGCGCCAAAAGCAGAAATACTATCGCAATGTAACTTCAAAGTTGCCCACCATTGGTGGTCTACCGTTTATTGGGCAATCCTATCATTTGTTTAATGCCGAGAGTAAGTATTGTCACAAGTTGTTGTGCTGCAAAACTAAAGATTGATTGAGTTGTCATGCAATTACAGCATTGCTCGGTAAAATCAGTGCCCGCTTTGAGAGCATGAAGACATCGACGGCTTGCATATGGATGGCAACAACGCCATACGTGCTTACCATCGATCCCGAGGTCGTCAAACTCGTCACAACCGCGCCTGAGTTCCTCAGCAAAGCCAGGGATTTGTATACACACTTTGATAACGGTGTATTCAATGGCATCATTGTAAGTCCAGGTGATGACTTATAACTTCTATAGGTATACATTTTCTTTGATTTTTTTTTTTTAATTTTTCGCACAAGCAGTACATAAATGGAAAACCAGTCGCAAGGCTATCAGTCCTTTCCTTGCACATACTAATATTTTGGGTTTGTTTCCTTACTTCAATGAGAATGCAGTCAGTGTGAAGAACAAGCTTGAAAGATTGGCTGGGCTAGGTGAACAAGATATTTATACAAGTATCAAAGAATGTGGCCTACAGCTGAGTCTTCGTAAGTATGTATATAGCGATGAAAATTTCAAAGTAAATTTTTTAAATGTTAATAAACACAAATTTAAAGACCATAGAATAACTATCCCTCTGCTTTTCTCGAATGGATAGCTGTGAAGTATCTTTTTCCTTTTATAAAACGTTTATAAACATCTGTGGTGGGCTTAAAACCCACTCGTGTTTATAGAGCACGTTACCTAAATAATTGTGAAACTCCAGTTTGTATGCTACGTTTGTATTTATAAATCCAATGCAATACTTTAGATGCACGTACTTACTTTTCATTTTTATTAAATTTCAGTAACTATTATGGGTGTAAAGATAGAAGAAGGCAGTGTGAAGTGCAAGGAACTCCTTACGGCATTTACTGAGTAAGTTACGTTGATCGGCCTACCACTTAAATAATAAAAAACACAATACACATTAAACTGCCCTACAGCCTTTTTGATCACATGTCCAAAACCATCGTACTCAATGCGTTTGGCCTAGGCTTTCTATCTAATACTCCACATTATAAAAGAACAGTTAAATACTTGCAAGCGTTAGTTCGAACTGTAAGTAGAAAAATCCTACAAATGTAATAAATTAATATATATAAATCTATCTTATAAATCATTGCAGCTGATAAAGGAAAATCTTGCAGAAAATGTTGAGTCGGAGACCATAAGCTATTTTGAAGAGAACAGACACTCGATGATTCATTTGGCGCTAAAAGCACTGGAGAAGAAAGTATTTAGCAAAAAGGATGTGGAAATTGAGTGTTTCACAATGCTAGCTGCGGTAAAGCTATTACAATTTTGAATTTTAAATATTTTTATTTTTTGCTAAGATTCAACAATTTTCAATTATTTTTCACGTAAATAGAAAAGCAATATAATACAGTCCAACTGCAGTATTTTTCGTTAAAAGCTCTTTTTACACTTTTAGAGCTATAAAAAATGGTCCAAATGTTTTGAATTTATACATATATTTAATACTGAGCCACGTCCTTCTATAATTCCAGTCTTACGAGACCTCCGTTAGTGCGGCATACACTTGTCTGGTGATGTTGGCAATGCATCCTGAAACACAGGAACGTGTTTTGCAAGAGATTCGCTCTGTGTTTCCAGATGGAATTACAACCGTTGAGTATGACGATTTGAAGAAATTTCCCTATTTGGATATGGTCATATCGGAATCATTGCGTTTAGTACCACCAATAACAATACTAGGACGGGAAGTTGAAAAAGACACCGAACTCTGTCCCGGTGTAATATTGCCCAAAGACGCACAAGTTTATATACCAATTTACATATTGCATACGTGTAAGGAAATTTGGGGTCCAGACGCACACTGTTTCAATCCAGACAACTTTTTACCCGAGAACATTGAAAAGCGTCACCCGTATTCTTACATGTTGTTCTCGAAGGGCCCACGCAACTGTATTGGTAAGAGCTGAAATTATTTCGTGGTTTTTACGTTAATCGACTTTTACATCTCAATTTGTCTGACAGGCTTTCGTTATGCTGAAATCACATTACGTATCATGTTGATCCATTTGGTACGTAATCTGAAATTTTCCACATCTACTAAATTTGAGGATATCATTTTAATACCAAAAGTTACAATGACTTATAAAAATTAACCACAAATAAGTATAGAGGTCAGAGCAGACTAAATAGGAAGAATTGATATCATTCGACATAATTGCACTATATATACATATATATGATCACATATATATGATCACTTCGCTTAATACAAATATTATATGCAGGTGTACAGTGAGCAAATAAATGGTATATTCAAGTTATGAGTATGTGTATATTTATTTAACTCGATTTTTGAAGAACTCCAAATGGATCGCTTCATTAGACTCATATTTCTACCTGGCGACTGACTTTATTAAGTTAGAAACAGAAAGAAGTCGTCAAATAAAAAAGTCTCGAGAATGTAGTGCCCAGTTTGTTTCCAGTCGAAAAAACGGTATTTCCGTTCGTGGGAGATTCGCCCCCCCCCTCGTGAATCCACGGCTTCGCACAGATATTATGAAACAAGAAGAAGAACTTCCATTAAAGTTTCGAGTTGAAGAGACTTGTATGATTATGATTTTACTTATTTTGCCACTTCATGAGTTCAATTTATGGAAGTTCAACTGTACATCGTATAAATGATCATTCTGACAAGCTGAGCGATCAAACTCAAGTCCTTGTATGGAAACCTTCTTTATTTGACAAAATCTTTTTCCGAAATTTGGTACGGATAATTGTAAAGGCCATGGTATAATCTCCGAACAGATTGTTCAAACTATTCGTGAAGGGTATTATAGTTCCAGAAGTTAACCTTCTTTTCTTCTCTTTGCTCAAGCATCTTATTATTAGATAAGTGTATGAGTCAGTCATATACTCTGGAGTCCAGGTATTCGGTATTTGGTTTCGTAAAAATCTATGGTCCGGTTTCAATTATACCTCGGAGGTACTATTTAGTCAATAGCTAGGATAAGTTCTCTAGTCTTTGATTTATATACTACAAAGCGAAAGGAATCTATGGAATTTCAAATTATAATCTTAAGCTATTTATTATGCCTATGAAACTTGATGCTTGTGACGAATTTATTCAGTGAGTTAGCGTACATATAGCAGTGTTGACCAAACGCGTAACATAGGGAGTGGTTGTGGCTATAACCCGATTTCACCCATTCTAACACAGTCTTCTCGTGAACGATACCCTGAAACAAATAATAGAATTGTAGTTAAATATGTGTCTCAGTTTCAGCCTTTGACAATGTTTTGATTAGCGGCCGGGGTAAGATTGTCTATGGAGTCCATAAGAAATTGGTTGGAGTATATGGTGATTCTTCTCCTTCGATGATTTTTTTTAAGTTCATCGAAAGCGGCTACTATGGAGGATAAAGTCGCAAAAGGTACAAATCTTATATTGGTCACCCGCTAATAGAAGTTAGGCTGTATAACAGAGACGGTACTGCGCAGGAGGGAACTGTTGCCCCAAGAGATATCACGTTGCTTCCTTGTCGGCAAGAAGCGCAGCCGTGAGACCACCTTGCATACTCTAATAGTTTTTGACAAACGAAACTAATTTGCGAATATTAATCGATACATAATATATTTACTCACTATACAACAGTATATTTTATTAGCTTTAAGTGAATAGTTACAGTTCCTAAGAAATCATATAGAATATGTATACTCGAATGATAACATCAATCAACACAATTTAGTTTGCTCTGACCTCTATGCTCAATGGCGGTTGGACTTTATAACGCAGTGAAATATGTGGCACATGAACGATATCTTCATATTTAAAAGTTGTGGAAAATTTTAAACTTCGCACTGCATGTATCACTGCGATACGTAACGAAATTTCAGCATAACGAAAGCCTGTAAAATAAATTGTTTAATAAATAAAAAAAAAAACTGCGAAGAAATATAATTTCCACTCTTACCTAAACAGTTCCGTGCGCCTTTCGAGAAAGGCATGTATGAATATGGATGCCGCTTTACAATGTTCTCGGGCAAAAAGTTATCCGGATTGAAACGACTTGCGTCCGGACCCCAAATTTCCTTGCGCCTATGCAATTCGTAAATTGATATAGCAATTTGCGCACCTTTGGGTAGTATTACGCCTGGACAGATTTCGCTGTCTTGGACGGTTTTTCGTGCAAAAAACGATATGGGTGGAGCTAAACGCAATGCTTCCGAAAAAAACATATCCAAATAGGGAAGTTTCTTCAGGTCCTCATATTCTACGGATATAACTTCGTTCGGAAACACAGAGCGTATCTCTTGGAAGACGCGCTCTTGTATTTCGGGATGCATAGCCAACATCAGCAGACAATTGTATAACACAACAGCAGAGGTCTCGTAGGACTGGAAAAAGGAAAATTTATATTCTTTGTTTAAAGTTTCAGCATTAAGTTAAGTAATTTGATTCAACTCTAAAATGATTAAATGCTAGTATCCGATTCTCTTCCAATTCATGTTAAAGACATATTCCAAAAACTTTTCATAGCATCTTTTTTAAATCCTTAATTTCTTCTGACATTCTTAAATGGAAATAAAAGAATTACATAAAAATTTGAGCTTTACCGCAGCCAACATTGTGAAGCCTTCCACAACTACTTTTTTTTCACTAAATAATCCCTGACGCATGGCCTTTACAGTTATATCAACCATCGATTGTTTGTCTTCTACGACATTGTTCATGGCCTCCGACTGAAGTTGTTGTGCAAGGTGTTTTTTAGTGAGCTGCAATTATTTTCAGAAATGAAATAATGTATAAATAAATGACTTTTATGCGTAATATTTTCCTTACTTACAGATTGTACTAATTCCTTGAGGTATTTACGAACTCTGTAGTAGTGTGGAGTTCGGGATAGAAAAGCTACACCGAACAAACCGAACAAAAGGTCCTTTCCCATGTGATCGAAAAATCTTTAAATACAGTTGAATGCGTCTTTTAGTTCATATTTTTTGATTACACTAGTTTTTTTTAGAGATTTTGTGAATTAAGTACAAATACCATTTAGACATCACTTACATGTTAAATGCTTCTATAATTTCCCTGTGACTGTCCTTATTTTCTTCCAAGTTCAAGCCCATAATAGTTACTAGAATGTTATAAAGATAGGTGGTTCGGGTTCAGTAAGTGTATGCATCAGAAGCATATTGTCTTTATATTGTTTAGTAAACACCAAAAACAGATTTGTAACCTACAGTCGAGTGTAAAATTCAAAGTTTATTAATATTTAATAAATGCTCTACACAATCACAAGTAATGATTTTCTGTAGTTTTTCTTGGTTAAGAAACTCTTGGTTAAGGTCTTCCATGTGTGATTGATGCTGAAACGTCTAGATCTAGATTTTCATAAATATCTGTTGAAACTAAAATGTTCCAAAAATGTTTAAAATCATGATTTTTCGTCACAATGTTTTAAAGACTTCTTTATTGGCTACGTCTGAAAAATTTGTGGACCAAGATTAGATAACAGTATTTTATACCACTCCCTGTATTATATGTATTAGCGAAATTCTTAAATTTGGTACCTTCACAGGAGATACGGCAAAATACAAACGCATTCGTGGAGATGACAATTATGCCGGGTATTGATTTCAGAAAGAGAAGAGATACAATATGGCCTTGCCCTTGAAGACTCAACTAAGGTAACAAAGGTGTTTTTATACTATACAATGATGGAAAGATACGTTCTCTAAATTTTGTGGCTCTCTAAAAAGTAATATATTTCATTTAATATTATTTTCCGTATAGACTTACAAAGACTTAGTTGTAAACGACATTCTTTGATAATTGTATAAATGTCCTGTTCACCCTGTCCAGCCAATCTTTCAAGCTTATTCTTTAAACTAATTGAATTCTCATTGAAGGCAGGAAGCCAGGCAACGATATTATTATGCGCAACGAAGGGGCTTATAATCTTACGATCGGCTTTCCATTTTTTTGCTGCTCGTATGAGAAATAAAAAATAAAATTAAAAGGAAACTATCACCAACAGAGGTTGGGCACTATTACCTGGAGTAATGATGAGTCCATTAAATACATCGTTCTGAAAGTGTTTATATAGTCCTTCGGCTTTGTTAAGGAATTCAGAAGAGGACACGACATGCTTGATAACCTTAGGATCGACGGTCACCACGTACGGCGTTGTCGCTACCCATGTGCAACCGGTTAAAGCATTTATCTTGTCGAAGCCGACACTAAAATTATGAAGTATTTCTGAAATTGTATACAATTAATGTACTCTTTAGTTCCTCTGCTCTGTTGTGGTAACAGCATTTTGTCACTAAACTTACTATTTACATCAAGCATTTGATAAAGTCCTCCAATAAAAGGAATACCGTAAAAGGTGGGCAACTTAGAGGTGACACCGCGATAGTATTTTCGCTTCTGATACAAACGACAACTGGCAGTGAGTAACAGAATAACTGCCGTTATAATCAGCGTTTCCATTCCACTTAAGATACTCATTTTCGTACTGAGAAATCAAACACACAACGATTCAGTAGAATAATATTTTGTGACACGAACTGAGGCAAAAACCGAAAGCTGCACTAACTTTTATATGAATTCTGTAAGTACGTTTTTTTTCTAAGATTAGCATTTAAGCACCATAATTACTATGCAGTCATGTCAGGTATTTAAAAATTAATCCGCAAAAAAATCAATAGGAAAAAGCAAAGTGTAAATCCAACGGAATTTGTTTATTACGGAAGTATACATATATTTGCATATGTCTGGAAAAATTCCTTGAAGCTTAGCATTTTGAGACAATTATCAGGAGATTAATACTAGATTACTTTGTACCATCAAATCAGCTTCAATTGCATTGTAGTTTCAGATTTATGAAAGACTTTTTTGCAACTGGGCTAATATTTGTAGCTCAACGAGAAATCGGTTGACGTTGCAACGGTAAAAGTAAACTCTTAAATATATATTATACGTTAAGAATTATATATGCCAACAGAAGGCGATTTGATAAGTATTTAATATAGGCTTATGTAATGCTAAGCATCCATATGCGCTTTTAACAAAGTGACTTTTTCTAGCTTTATATAGGTTAGATTAGGTTATGCTTGGCATCATTTTTATACTCTTGCAACATGTTGCTACAGATTATAATGGTTTTGTTTACCTAATGGTTGTAAGTAGCACATAAAAAGTATAGAAATCAGAAACCATTCTTATTGCATGGTTTGTCCGGAAAGAAATAGGACTGATTTCGTCCGCCTCGACTGTACTTCGGAGCGTGCACGCAGCGACTGAATTCGGTAGAGGACGTTCCTAGTTAACGAACGTGCGGCTGGTCATTTGTCGCCGAAAATGCAGCGTTCGTCAGAGCAGAGGTAAGCGATTAAATTCTGTGTGAAACTCGGTAAATCTGCGACAAAGACGTTGGATATGATCAAGCAGGCTTACTCAGATGTTGCTTTAGCACCAGACCTTTTCGGAGGGCCGGGAAGAGGTCGCTGCTGAAGACCGTGCTGGGAGACTTGCGACTTCGACAAACACCGACATTGTGACTCGTGTGCGCAAAGTTTTGAACTCAGACCGTCGACTAAGTATTCAAAATCTGTGGCTCATGACATTGTGACGGAGCACTTGAACATGCTCAAGGAGTGCGCGAAGATGGTCGCAAAAGTGCCCACTGACGACCAGAAGTTGCGGCGAGTGGAAGTGTGCCAAGAAAATTTAAACATATGTGAAGGTGACCGCCACTTTTTTCATCACGTAATCACATGTGATGAGTCATAGGTCTTTTAGTATGATCCCAAGAGAAAGCCAAGCATATTGAGACGACAGAGGGGATCCAAGCTCCTCGGCTCTCAAGGTTATTCCGAAGAATGCCTTCCGTGACTCCTTCAATGCTTGGAAATCGCACTGGCAGCGCTGCATCGATCTAAAAGGAGCCTATTTTGAAAGTTTTTAAAAAATTGTAAGGATTGGTTCAATACATTTTTTTCGACTCAGTCCTATTACTTTCCGGACAAACCCTGTATATCTGGATAACACTTTGCGCAAAGTTTGCACAAGTACAGTCCTCAAGGTATTTCAACTTACGCCCAAAAAATAGCGAATTCGGACTTCGAACCAAATAGACTTTTATCACATAGCAGATATCAGCCAAAGGGCAAAGTCTTGCCATCACATATGTATGTGAAAGTGTTTCGTCAGTTTTGATTCTTGCAACACGCAAGAGTATAAAACTTCGCTTACTTCCGTAGTGAACCCTTCCTTACTAGTTTCTCTTGCAATACAAAAATACCTACCAAATAACTGTACACAAACAGTATATGTATATATTATAATAAGCGTTTTAGGTGATTAGATCATTTCTAGGCTTAAAATACTCATAGTATCAATAGATCCTTGGCCTATTATACCCTAAACCGGTGATATTAAGTTTTTTACGATGTTTGTAAACGTTGTAGACCCTGTGAAGTATATTTAGCCGTGTTCGTCTGTGTGTCTGTATGTATATACGTATGGAACATGTGAATCACTGGAACGAAAATGAAGTTCGCACACTTTTCGCGACAAACATTCGACAAGGCTGATAGCCTTCAAATCCGCGTCAATTATGGGATACGAACAATAATGACATTGCCGAAGATATTTTACATCGTCTTCGCTAAAAATTGGAAATGGTACAATTCCGGTTGATACTTCCGGTGGTTTGATATCAATTCCATCTACCCTTTATCAATTCACGAAAGATGCACTCATCATGAAGGTTCGAGCATTGGCCAAATTATCGTTACCACGATTTCTTAAGTGCACGCGCAATATTATCTGCCAAAAATACCGATGTTGTTGACTTAAACTGGAAGATTCAAAGTCAAATTCTGGGAGACTTGCGCTCATACAAATCGATCGATCGTCTTGACAATGAAGACGACGTCGTGAATTATCCAGTGGAATTTCTAAATTCTTTGAACAAGCTTGGTATGCCACCGCATCACTTGCGTCTCAAAGTTGGATCTGTCGTTATTATGTTCCGAAATCTGCGCTATAGAATACAAGGTTGCAGAATGCTTGATTCAAAGAATTCCTTTGAGTTCTAACGATTTCCCATTTCAGCTCAAACGTATTCCGATTCCAGTGAAAATTGCATTTGAGATGACAATCAATAGGACACAAGGATAGTCGCATAGTACGAGTATGCTCACGGGTTGGAAAACCATCTTTTCTGTACACCAGAACAGAAACCAAAAAATGTTGTTTATCAAGCTGCGTTACATTGAAAAAAACCAAACCCACGAATTGTAAGAGGTGATGTGTACACAAATTTAGAAATGTACGTATACATATTAGATAATAGGAGTGTTTTATTTGACCATCACAAGCTAATAGCTACATCATGGACATATTCATACAGTCGAGTTGCGATAATTCGTACTCCGCTAATTCAAAATTCTCAATAATTCGTAAAAACTTCTGTCCCCTTGAAGAAAATTCGATATCGCTATACATGCTGAATTTTGTGCCGTCTCTCATTATTATACCCTGAACAGGGTGTGTTAAGTTTGTCACGAAGTTTGTAACACCCAGAAGGAAGGGTCGGAGACCCTATAAAGTATATACATAGATAAATGATCAGTGTATCGAGCTGAGTCGATTTAGCCATGTCCGTCTGTCTGTATATATACGAACTAGTCCCTCATTTTTTAAGATATCGTTTTGAAATTTTGCAAAAGTAATTTTCTCTTCAAGAAGCTGCTTATCGGACCACTATAATATATAGCTACCACACAAACTGAACGATCGGAATCAAGGGCTTGTATTGAAAACTTTCACATTTCACAATGTATCTTCACGAAATTTGGCATGGATTACTGCTTAAGGTAACAATATGATGTCCGAAGAAATTGTTCTGATCGGATTACTAAAGCATATAGCTTCCATACAAACTGAACACATAGTTACTAAAAGAAATGCACCTGTGGAGGGTATATCAGCTTCGGTGCAGCCCAAGTTAACGTTTTCATTCAGTTTGCTGATTTTTTCCCAAGCGTAACATCGACGTGTAAAAATGTCGGAAAAACGTACGAATATCACATTGTCAATCGCGAGAAAGCAAGAGATTATTGCAGCCGTTGATGATAGAACAAAAAAAAATTGAAGTTGCAAAAGAATTTAATAATTCTATAGAGAAAAGAATTTATTATGCAAGCATCTTCTCATAGTAAACAGAAACGTCAGAAACAAGCTGAATACCCGAATATAGAGAAGTCTCTACTCTTGTGGCTTACACAATGCCGTCAAAGTAATGTTGCCATTGGAGGCGAGTTATTAAAAGAAAAGGCTTTGTTTTTTGCCAAACCTATGAGCATAATGGATTCTCAGGCAAGCAATGGTTGGCTAGATCGATTTAAAAAGCGGCACAATATCACATTTAATACAAGTAAGGAAGGCATAAGTTCGGGTGTCACCGAACATTTTATACTCTCGCATGATAAAGTGATAATCGAGATTTCATTATCCGTCATTTACATATTTTTTTATTTTGTTGTAAAATTAATCTAATCTAATCAATTTGTGTACTTTGAGTATTGAATTGTATTTTCATTTCCTAATGTATATACATACATACATATTATACAGAGAAGGCATCAGATGGAATTCAAAATAGCGTTATATTGGAAGAAGGCGTGGTTGTGAACCGATTTCACCCATATTTCGTACACGTCATCAGGGTGATAAGAAAATATTATACACCGAATTTCATTGAAATCGGTCTAGTAGTTCCTGAGATATGGTTTTTGGTCCATAAGTGGGCGAGGCCACGCCCATTTTCAATTTTTAAAAAACGCCTGGGTGCAGCTTCCTTCTGCAATTTCTTCCGTAAAATTTAGTGTTTCTGACGTTTTTTGTTAGTCCGTTAACGCACTTTTAGTGATTTTCAACATAACCTTTGTATGGGAGGTGGGCGTGGTTATTATCCGATTTCTTTCATTTTTGAACTGTATATGGAAATGCCTGAAGGAAATGACTCTGTAGAGTTTGGTTGGCATAGCTATAGTAGCTTCCGAGATATTTACAAAAAACTTAGTAGGGGGCGGGGCCACGCCCACTTTTCCAAAAAAACTACGTCCAAATATGTCCGTCCCTAATGCGATCCTTTGTGCCAAATTTCACTTTAATATCTTTATTTATGGCTTAGTTATGACACTTTGTAGGTTTTTGGTTTTCGCCATTTTGTGGGCGTGACAGTGGGCCGATTTTCCCCATCTTCGAACTTAACCTTTCCTAACCTTACCTAGTTTCATCCTGATATCTCAATTTTTACTCAAGTTACAGCTTGCACGGACGGACGGACAGACAGACATCCGGATTTCAACTCTACTCGTCACCCTGATCACTTTGGTATATATAACCCTATATCTGACTAGTTTAGTTTTAGGACTTACAAACAACCGTTATGTGAACAAAACTATAATACTCTCCTTAGCAACTTTGTTGCGAGAGTATAAGAAGCAATGAACTGGCAATACCTCTAGTTCAATATATGTACAAGCTATGATAGCTTATAACAAGCCAACATAATTATGTTGGCTAAGTCTTCCATACAAAATAAGCTACTAGCTTAATTTGCTGGTCAAATAAAACACGCCTATTGGCAGTGGCGGATCCACGGGATGGGGAATTAGGAAAATTAGAGATCTTGCTGATGAAGTTGGCATATCCAAAGGCTTAGCCAAGGCGTCGCGTTGAAGTGTGTGAAACGATGCTTTCCGACTACCAGGGTGTCATGAAACGCTTTATAACTGGCAATTAGACTTTGATCTATGCTTATGATCCCGAAACAACCGATCAATCGAGCGAATATCGTGCCAAAAGAAAGCCTACACCAAAAAAATCGCGCCAGAGTCGCTCAAAAATCAAGGTCATGTTGACTGTTTTCTTCGATTATCATGGTGTTGTGCATTATGCATTCCTTCCAACCGGTCAAACAGTCAACAAGGAATATGAATTGAATGGTATGCGCCGTTTGCGTAACGCGTAAACGACCCCACAATCTGCGCCAACTACCCTGGGATAAGCCTCCTCAACATCGCGTATAAGGTTCTATCAAGCGTATTGTGTAAAAGATTAAAGCCCACCGTCAACAAACTGATTGGACCCTATCAGTGTGGCTTTAGACCTGCCAAAAGAAATTCAACCAACCGACCAGATATTAACCATACGACCAGGACCTACATAAGCAACTTTCATGACATCGTTAAGGAACTTAACATTCATCATCAAAACCATTTAACAAGGCTATTAGAAAAGAAGCTCGATGTTTGGGTACCACATGAAATTACTGTGAAAAATTAATGGACCGAATTATCATCTGCTATTCTCTGCTGAAACGAAATGGAATCGAATCATTTCGCGGAAGACTGGTAACAGGAGCATCTAAGATGTGGGATCAAATTTGGATTGACACCCTCGCAAGGTTATATGCTGAGTGTTTGGTGGGATTGGAAAGGATAACATGGAAAGGAACCCTGATCAACTGAAAGTGACTTTATTCTATTAGGACAAAGCTAGATGATTAACCATACGCATTCACCATAGAGCCCTGACCTTGCAAATCCATTGGACTACCATTTGTTTTTGTTGTCAATGCAGAACTTAATGAAGTAAAGTTGACTTCAAGAGTAGCCTGTGAAAATAACTTGTCTCAATTCTTTTCGCCAAGAAACCAGAAGATGTTTACATTGATGGAATAATGTCTCTAGCGAAAATATGGTAAAAGAGTAATTCACCCAAAATGGTACATATTTGGTTCATTAAAGTTCATTTAAAAATATAAAAATATGTTGAAGTTTAATTGAGAAATACGGCAGAAAGACTTTTTTCGGGACTATAGCTAATACCATTTTATAAATGAATCAAAAACAAACTCAAATCCACATCGGACTTTTCCGAGATAAAAAATTGAAACCAAAAAATGTTCTATTGTTGGCTTTGCAAAAAAATTTAAAAATGCACACACCTGGTTGTATTATCATTCATGTAGTGTCATTTATATTTCCAAGCTTTATTTTAGAGAGCTTTACACTTTTTGGTAGCTTTTATTGGTATCCAAAAATTGTTACTGTTGATAGAATATGTACAATCTATTTAAGGACGGAGCAAGGACCACTTGTCAAACATTTTGCAACCAAATTGTGTTTTGTAGTAAATTCCATAACCGAATTCTATCTTATAACTTAATTGGTGGTAAAGTGCTATGAATAAGGTTAGGGATCACGAAATTTTGTGGTCTTTGGGCAAGAGGTGCTAATCTCTTCAGGTTGTTAAGGAATGTGTATACAAGGTAAGTAGTTCTATATATTATTAACTCAGGCCTTATAATATTGATCAAAGTATACTCAGCTTGACTTTTGTTCCTGATAATTATATAAACCAAAAAGTATGGTAGTCTATATGTACTCCCTCAGTTATTTTGAGACCCAGCATTCATTATTGGATTATATTCGACCGAATAGACCACGTCCAGCACGCAGTGAAGAAGATATAGCAGCCGTAGCTGAGAGTATAGACGAAGACCGTGTAGACGTCGATTCCGGCGCCGTTCGCAACGACTCGCCCTGACTTATGGAAAGATTCCAGCGTATTTTATGGCGAGATCTTTTAAATTGAAAACGTACAAAATACAGCTTGTGCAAGAACTGAAGCCCGCTCGACATCACTTCGCCTTATGAGCTCTGAAATTTTCTGTTCAGCTATAATGAGGCCCTAGCTTAGCTCAATGGGTATTAAAAAAGGAAAGTTGCGGCATTTAGGGAGGAAGAGACAATTTTAAAGAGATTCAAAAGCTGCCATTTCATGCAGAAAAAGCAAGGGTTTGGTGGGCCGGTGGTATCAACGGTCCATATTTATTCAAAACTGATGTCGCTGAGATCGTAACCGTCAAAGGCGACCGTTGATTTTATGACTGAAATTGAAGCTCGTGATCTCGACGACATTTGTTTTCAATAAGATGAGCGCCACTTGCCACACATCGCAACAATCAAGGCATTTACTCGAGAGAACACTTCGGCGAGCAGATAATTTCACGTTTTGAGCCGATCGTTTGGCTTATCAAGATCGTGTGATATTACACCGTTGGTGTTTTTTCTGTTGGGGATATGTAAAGTCTAAGGTCGCAACCTCGAAATGGATCACCCTTTATATCAGTAAGAGAAATTCTCCAAACTGAGTAAGACGAAAATTAAGGTTTTAGGGCCACAAATATGGCAACTGATAAAATGTAAAAACTCCTCGCCTGCAAATATTTTGTGAATATTGTACAAAATTTTCTAGGAAACCATAAATCGGAGAATTACAATGATTGGGTAAACGTATTTACAATGGCACATACAGCTTTTAGATTGGCTTAAAAATAGGTATGCTGGATTCTTATCTCGTATATTCCTACCCGGCGAATTTGTGTGCTGTGATTGATGAACAAGGCGAGAGGTTCCATCGGCACATTTTCTTATGGTAATTGAGAAGCGCTGTTAAGGGCGCAGAAGTGCTAGCAGATTATTGTTGGAGACTTCAAAAGGACCTTCCATTAAGCCAAATATTTACGAAAATCATAAGTTTTTTTATAATGGTTGTCAAAAAAGTCTTGCGGTATATTCGCTAGTTGGCGCTGAAAGCGCGTAGTTCTAGTTTTTTACCTTTTGGAAAGCTCATTTCACGCGCTAACACGTGTTTGATTGATTGTCGTTTCTTTTAAGTCGTTCGTGAGTTATAGCGTCGCAAACATGGAGCAAAATAAAGAGAAAATACGGCATATTTTACAGTACTACTACAACGATGGTTTCAACGGTTTCGTTCTGGTGTAGAGGTGGACGAAGATGCGCCACGCTCCGGAAGGCCTGTCGTCGAAAATTGCGATAAAATCGCTGAATTGGTCGAAAGAGACGGGCATAGTAGCAGCCGTAGCATCGGTCAAGAGCTGAGCATGAGTCATCAAAAATTCATTTCAATTTCAATAAAAAAAAAGATTCAATAAAAATACCGCAAGACTTTTTGACAACCCATTATATTAAGCAATAATTTCTCTATTACTCCCATTCAAAAATTTGATATGAGTTTTCCTGTGTGGAAAAAAGTTAAAATTTAGTAATCAGTGTTTTAATCTCTAAGCATACTTTCAATTACTTTTGTTTTTTATCAAATATGTAAGGGAGTTGATCTTTTTCTCGAGCTCATACATTTGTTCTCGAAAACTGACAGTTATAAACTCAAGAGACAAGGCAATATAAAGAATTCATTTTTCGATTGAATAGTTGCGCTTTGCACCTAGTTTTTTCTGCTTGTTGCCCAAGTAATTCTTAGTAGCACAATAAAAGTAGGTGTTTTGGTGAAAATGCTCAGAGCAGCGTCATCGTTAATTAGAAAAGTGATACAACAGTCAAGTGAATGACTGATTTTAACGTGAAATATAAATTAGCAACAAAATATGGGTCAGCCAGCGGGTTTAATATAAAATTCTTAAATAGTAAACAAATAATGCTGACGATTTGGTACAAGTAAACATTGCTAAGTATGTCTGTATAGATACGCAATATTATTGTCTATTTGTTTAAAATTTTTACCTTAGTGATATTTACAGGTAATGGAAAGAATATGGAGCAGTCAAGAAGTCACACTCAGGTGCGAAAATCTTCGCCCAACACAACTCCAAAGGCATACATGTATATGAATGTGTGTATATCTCTCTCAAGTTACTTCGTTCATTTTGTCTGCCCTTGGCTAGTCGGTCAGAATATGGGAGACACCTGCTGGTATCTAAATCTCCGCTAGTTAGTATCTATTTTGTATATTTGTATTTGCTTAAGAGCTGCTTTCTGATTTTTCCAATGGCGTGCGCGCGTGATTAACTGGTCAACGAAAGATACAGTTATCAACAAAAATTCTTTTAGCATGAAGTTGTGCTACTTTTAATATTTACAAGATCATTTTTTATTGACACGCCGATTTGTATGTATATATACGTACAAGTATATACATATATATTGCATATGTATGTATTTACAAATATAACTCACCAAACATTTTCTATGGATACTATGTACCTGCTATATACATGTATAGTACATATGTATTTCGAGCAAAAGCGTGGTCACCACCTCAAATCTGTCTGCGAGTGTGTTCGTGTGTTTTGGATACATACTATAGTACAGCAAAGACTTTATTGACATTTCGTGTTTCAGCACATTGTTGATGGATCAAGTTTTCGTTTGACGTGCAGCACGGCATCATGTCAATATTGAAGATGCTTCTGGAATATTTCGAAATGGTTTTGGTTGAGCGTTTTCTTTTCGTTGGAGTATATTGTACTTATGAAAGCAGCGCAGCGTCTATTATGAGAATCTGTGGATATTTGCATACGTATATATGTTTGTATATATTTATGTATGTGTGTTTATTAAATGCCAGATTGTTTTAAAATTGAATATGCAATGAAGCATCAATTTATCACGAAATATACTAGTTTACAATTATAAATTCTGGATATTATTCGACTGTGAGCAAAAATAGTAAGATGGTGTTCGAAACACCCTTCAATGCGCGCAGCGATTCACGTTTAGCGTCTTCAATTGACTTAAAACGGTGTTTCCGGAACGATCACTTGAGTTTGCTCAATAGCCAGAAGTCACATGGAGCTAAATAGGCGAAAAACTCCCGAAGACTCAATGCAGTATGCGACGGTTCAATATCGTGGCGCAAAAATTAAGATTTGTCGGGTTATTTATGCGGTCTCTTTCAACGAATATCTTCGCGCAAACGAGGCATAACACTCAAATAGTGTTCCTATTCCTAGAGTGAACCACACCTCTATAATCGAAGAAGTCTATCAACATAACCTTAATTTTTTACTTGCTTTGGCTTGGTTTTTCCTTTGCTACAATATTCGGCCGATTGATCGTCTGTTTCTGAGCCGTAAGCAAAGATTCAAGACTCATGGCTAGTAATAATATGTTTCATGGTATCCTGGTCGGAAAGGATTGTTTCACAGACGTTAAAGCGACGACGTTTTTTGAAAAATTAGTGATTTTGAAAAACCAATAATCATTCAAAATGGTTTCCACTGATCCTTCCGATATTCCAACGATTCTTTTATTTTATTAACGTGTTGATCATCAGTTGATGTTGATGGCCGTCCGGTACTTGATTCGTCGCCGAGAAACAAAATGGCTGATGATGATTGTCAAAATGCCATCCTCTTGATTACATGCTCTCAAAAGAACTGGTTTTGACCTAGTTTTTGGTCAAAACTTATTGACATCACTGCCTGAGGGAGATGAAAAACACGTCTTATGTTTATGTTCGGCCTTGTGTAGAACTCGGCCTAGATATCTAGGAGTTGGATTTGATGATGTAATAGAAATAGTTATCAAGCTTGTATTAAGCTTTTGCAAAACGCGTTGAGATCCTGCAAGACGTAAACTTCATCTCATCATTAATAATGAACCCTCAGTTGGCATTTACAAAGATCTATGACGTGACAGCGTGGTCGTGTTACCGAACTTAACCTATACATACTTTCAGAATTCGCCTTCTCAGTGGCTGAAACCTGAAAATGAAGAGAAAGAAGAAATTGCTCGTACCATGAACTACGGTCGGGAATAAAAATAATTGGGGTCATTAAGAAAATATTCTTTATTGAGGGGTTAAAAGCTATCTGGTAAAATTGGAAATACGCTGGTGCCTATTTTGAAGGTGACAGCATTAATGTAGACAAATAAATAAAGATTTTCTCTAAAACGAAAATTTCAATTATTTTTAGAACACACCAAAAAAGTTCCACGCTGCATATATGGTATATTGTAGTAAGCTAACCACCCACATATCAGATGTTTAAATATTTTTTGCAAGGGATTTAAGCGAATTTTTTGTCTTAACCGCAATGCAGATTGGTGCCAAGAGTGGCTGCGATTTGTTAAGCTTCCAACAGCTCTGATATAACCAATTTTTAACATGCGAAGTAGCTCAGACTTCATTTGATCAATTTCAATTAAGAAGTCGCGTCTGATATGGGATATTTATATCTTCATCTTCTTCTTTATTGACGTAGATACCGTTTATGCGGTTATAGCCGAGTTTACAGCAGTGCGCCAGTCGTTATTCCTTTTCGCTGTTTGATGCCAATCGGAGATCGTACAGTACAGCTGAGTCCTTCTCCATCTGATCTTTCTAACAGAGTGGCGGTCTTCCTCTTCCTCTGTTTCTATCGGCGGGCACTGCGTCGAATACTCTCAGAGCTGGAAAGTTTTCGACCATTCGAACGATATGACCTAGACAGCGTAGCCGCTATTTCTTAATTCGCTGAACTATTTCAATATCGTCGTATATCTCGTACAGCTCATCGTTCCATCGAATGCGGTATTCTTCGTTGCCAATGCGCCAAGGACCATCATTTTTCCGCAGAACCACCGACTCATCAGATGTTGTCATCGTCCCTGCTTCTGTACCATATAGCAGGACGGGAATAATGAGTAACTTTTAAAGTTTGGTCTGTGTGTGTATCGAGTGATGTCTTTACTACTCAGTTGTCTATTCAATCCGAAGTAGCACCTGTTGAAAAGAGTTATTCTGCGTTGGATTTCGAGGCTGAAATTGTTGTTGGTGTTAAGGCTTGTTCCAAGATAGACGACATTATCTTCGACTTCGATTTATGACTGTCAACAGTGACGAGTGCAAAGACTGTTTGTCGCGAGTGCAAAGACTGTTTGTTTGATGCCAGGAGATATTTCATCTTGCCCTCGATCATTATCGGACCCATTTGCTTTGCTTTCTTATCCAGTCTGGAGAAAGCAGAACTAATGGCGCGCTTGTTGAGGCCAATCTGGCGTTATCAGAGTTGCCAGTCGTTGCTTTCATTTGGTGCACTTCGTACTACCATTTTTTAACAATTGAGCGTTCCCTACGTAAGAGTTTTCTTTTCATTCTCATCATGGTTCCTTTTTTCAAGTCGAGATGAAAATATAAGACCTAAAAAGTATGGACATAACGGTAAACCCGAACGATTCAGTTTTTCTAAAAAACAAAAAAAAAACACTGATAGATTAGTAGTAGACAAAGAGTTCAATATATCTTCATAGCCTTTAAAAATCATGACCCACGTGGACAGCGTAAAGAAAGGTATTTTTGAAGTTCCTTTGTCTTTTTGTGCAACATAAGGGTTCAAATTCGGCAAAGTAATTTTGAAATTTTTTTTTTAATGAAATAAGCTTGACCGAAAAATTGCATATACCATTGGAAAAAGAGAAAAAAGATATGATGCCCACATTTTTACTTTTTTAGGAACTCACATATAGTATAACTAAAAATGATGTGTTCAATTAGTACAATTTCGAAAACAAATATTTCAATTTTGATGGCTAACTTCGAAAAAAGGAGAAATTATTTATTCAGGTAAGACCTAGTCTCTCGAAAAAATATTGGTTGCAGCAAAAAAGGTATATTTTATCGTTTAGTTATAATAACGCAGAATAAATGGAGAGTAAGTTCCGCTGTCTATTAACTGAATCAAAACCGGAAACGCAAGTAGATTACATTGTGAAATACTACCCCAAAGTATTTTGTAACGAATATCGGCTTTGATCGGATATGGATACATATCAAGCAAAATCAGATACAGAATATTTGAGAAAAAGACGGATAACCAAAGGACAACAAATAAAGTAAGCTTTCCAATCATGGCTGTCAACTTAGATGTTCGGTACACGACCATTCTATTTTTTTCTCCGATTTGTAGTGTAGGTACCGAAGTTATCTATAATATAAAGGCTTCAATAATTTCTGCTTGCTGTCATTAGATCTTTGGAGAAAGCTTTTATGCATGAATAAAACTCCTTATTGTCGTCAGATTTGTTGCTCTATCGCTGAAAATTATAAAAAAGAATAATGTTTCACCACTTTATAACAATAACTTCAACACCTTTACCACAGCGACGCCCTAAAAAGCTTTTATTACTTGCTTGACAAATTTTTTAGAACAAAAAAATAATAATCTTTAAATCACAGGGAAATAATTACAAAGCAGCTATAAATCATAGGCAAGACACCTATTCAACAGCAACAGCCAGTATATACATACATACACTGAAGGCTATATAGGGTGCGTTTGTATGTCAATAAGCAAATTTATACAGCAAAGTAGTTCGTTAGTCCTTTCGTCTTCCGATAAAGCAGCGCGTCGTCTTTTATTTCGGTGTAATTTACGACCATTTTACTACACGCCACTAAAAATACACGGAAAAAGGTGGTAAAACGGCAACGACAATATTTACAAGGGCGAACCGATAAGCACAAAAACTCACAGGCCGATAGTGACAATACTGCAAGAGGAATTTACTAATATACAATACATACCGTGGTACCTGTATTGTCTGAATTTCGGCCGAATTGAACTGGTATGGAAATTGCCTGTTTTAGATGAGCCACTCTCAGGTTACCCGAACACTTCTGGCACGGATGATAAAATGGCAGTGGTCCACGGTATCGTGCGCGAGATAGTTGAGGCAGTAAATATCTCAAGTATAGTATATTCTGCCCAAAATTTTGGACTTGAGAAGGTTTTCGTTGTGATGGGTGCCATGAGTGCCCACTCCGGACCACAAGTGCAACCAAGAGAGAGCTCACTCGGGATAATAAGTGCAACCTGCAGTCTTTCGACGCTGATTAAGCGCAATCAAAAAGCGTTTAGGTACAATTTGGTGACTGTTGACCAACGTCCCATACACACTAGAGACAAAGGAATAATCGAAACAGTGGACTTTACCACGCTTTCAGGAAGGCAAAGGCTGGAAAGGTGATTACCACCATTTTATGGGTTTTATGAGGTGTGAGCTATATAGATTACCTGGGCGTGGACAAAACGGTGACAGCGCTCTATTCTGCCGAATTATTGGACCGTCGGAATTTCGGAAAACCCAAACCATTTTTTCGAAGAAAAATGTTGTTGTTGTAGCGGTAGAAGTAATTTCGAGGAATCCTGCCGAGTTGCTAGACCTTGGCCGGTTAAAAATCCGGGTCCGTTCCGGTTACTCAGATCCAACTGTTGGGGGAATGGAAGAAAAGAGTGCTGTTGTTATTGTTGTGTCTGGCGACTTGACAGGCCTCGGCCTGATAAAAAATGTGGGTCCGTTTCGGTTACCAAGACTCAACTGTATTGGAACTGTTACAGAAAACTGTGTTTATGCACAATGGTAACGCATCACATCTCAGCCGTCGTCTTTGATAAATTAATGAAAATATTGGGAAGTCGAAAAGACTTTTCGTATTTGGTCAACAGATGTCTTTGGAGTCGTATAACTTCAGTGCTACCAGTCAAAAACTGGGAGAGCTGAACTCCCTTAATGAAGTAAAGTTGGCTTCAAGAGAAACCTGTGAAAATTACTTGTCGCAGATTTTCGACGAGAAATCAGAAAAGTTTTACACTGATGAAATAATGTGTCTAGCGGAAAAATGGCAAAAAGCGGTCGACCAAAATGGTATATATTTTGGTTCATTATAACTATAAAAAAATAAGTTGAAGTTTGATTAGAAATACGGAAAGACTTTTTCGACTACCCAATATGGTTGCGAGCTACTGACCTTTCCATCGCGTTCTTAAAATTTGTCATCGTGGCACCTTTTTTTGTTTCAATATTTGAAAAATCCATTCACCGGACATAAATCTGTGTGTCTGGAGGCTTACTTTGAAAACCTTTAGAAAACGTGTTTTTCAGGCTGGTTAAGAAAAGCTGAGTCAATTATCTAAGTAACAGATCCTATATTGAGAATTTAAATTTTTATTTTAGGTTAAGTAGTTATTAGGCCGTTCTCTTACATATGGTACATACGCATTGTATGTATGTATTGCTGTAGAGTTGGCTATAGTCTTATTTTCTTATTCGGTCTTATTAGTCTTAAGAAGTGCTCGTTAAAAACAAACAAGTATCGCAGCGACTGACAGCTGAATACGCCGAACGGTTAAAGGCAACTATAAGCTGATGTGTGGGAGTGTTGGCGAGCTGTTGCGCTGCGAGCGTAATCTGGAGATGGATCTCATTGCAGGCAATGACTGCTGGGTATTTTCATTTATATGGCCTAGATAAACTATGTCATTGAGCTGTGTCGTTAAGTTGCAAAGTCGCCAAGGAGTGGCACAGCCTCTAGCTGAGACTGCAGCCATAAAACCGTAAATACATACACACATACATATGCATGCGGAAGCAGAACGCTTGTAGCATCAGCATATAATGTCGGTGTTACCTGTTAAAACTCTCAATAAAAAGTCCTACAGCTGAATATATCATAGAACAGAGTCTATGTAAGAATGCATAGTTAAGTGTGTATATGTGTTTGTCTTGTTGCCGTTAGTTGCTGTTGATCCATTAAATCTTTGTTAATTTGCATAAAATATTTAGTAACGCAATAAGAAGCTAATTGAAGCTGCAATGCTCGCAAGCCCGAAGGACAGCGCTCAAGGCTGCTGAGTGCGCGAGAGCGAGGATTCGGCCAAAACTAGAGGCTGATGTGGGAAAAGTGCACGGAAAGCATAATTATAAAGTGAAGCAATTAACGTAGGCATTGTACACTTAGATATTAAGGTTGTGACATTTTAAATTAAACTCAAAATATTTAGTTTTCATTTGATATTTTAAGTAGTTGTTTTTTTAATTATTTCGATATTTTAGTTATTTTCATAAAAATACTAATAAATAGAAGGTTATCGGTTATCAGTTAATAAAAGTTCTTTTCGGTAAAAAAATTTATTATGCTAACAGGTCATAGAGAAAATATGTAGGTTGCAATATTCTAGAGACCTAATGGAACGACAATCGAAACGTTAACGTACTAGAAAATGTATATAAAGCACAGGGAGTCACAGTTGAATAGGTTTCCTCGTACTAAAAGCTTTCGATTATCGTTTCATCATTTTGACCGTTGTGAAAAATTACCGAAAAACTATTTATCAATAGCGACAAATCTCTAACTAAACTTCAGATACAAGTTTTTAAGAAAAGTTCTTCAACCGTTCGGAGGATAGAAAGAAAATCAATTTATAAACATTAAGTTGTTACGGAAAGAAGTACCCGGAGCAAGATAGTTATTTCAAAACGTAACTGTCAGACCTTGTAGGTCTGAAGACTGAATATTACCAAATTAGTTTTGAAAACAGGTTGAATGAAGCAATGATATAATTCTTGCCCAAAAGGCTAGGTTAAAGCTGCTCCCATTTAAAATGGAAATTACTTTCATACAGAGTCTTCTTTTTCATGAATCCCACTATTAAAAATTTGGATATCCGGAAAGAAAAACGATATCCCTCAGTATATGTACTTTCAAAAACAATCGGAAAAATATCAGAGTCTCTAATATTTGGTTCCAACCAGTTCATGGTGTAATATTTTGAATTTTTAGTTGGTATTATTACGATGGAATAGACGTTCCATTACCCGACTATGCATTTAAAATGAAACGTACTTTCATACAGAGTCTTCTTTTTCATGAGTCTCACGATCAAAAATTTGGATATCCGGAAAGAAAAACTATATCCCTCGGTATATGTTCTTTCAAAAACAATCGGAAAAATTTCAGATATCTCTAATATTTGATTTCAACCAGTCCATCGCGTAATATTTTGAATTCTGAGTAGGTATTATTACGATGGAATAGACGTTCCATTACCTGACAACGATGAGTGTCAAATAGCAATTACCCGTCCGAAGAACAACAAAGTGGCAGGGGACGTTGAACTGCGGTGGCGAAGAACTGACATGGTGCATGCATCAGCTTCTTTGTGGAATATGGTTGAATGAAAGCATGTCTAACGATTGGAACTTAAGTGTGATCTGTCCAATCCACAAAACGGGGGACACCACCATCTTCCTCCTTAATACAGTATATAAGGTGCTACGAGCGTATAGTGTGAAAGACTGAGACCACCGTCAACAAACTGATTTGATCCTATCAGTATGGTTTTAGATCTGGAAAATCTACTATCGACCAGATTTTAACCATGCACCAAATTATGGAAAAGACTTGCGAAAAGACAAACGACACACACCACCTCTTCGTCAATTTAAAGTCGCCTTCGACAGCACGAAAAGGAGCTGTTATGTCGCTATGTCTGAATTTGAAATCCCCACAAAACTAATAATGTTGTATTAACCGACGTTGAGCCACACCAAAAGCTCCGTTAAGATCGGAAAGAGCCTCCCGGAGCCGTTCGGTAACAAGCGAGGTTTCAGACAAGGAGACTCCCTTTCTTGCGACTTCTTCAATCTACTCTTGAAGAAAATAATTCGAAATTCGAGCTGCAGAGCTAAATACAGCAGGAACCATCTTCACCAGTCATCGTACTCGTGGCTAGGCTCCCTCGTCACTGTTGATAGCCATTACTTCGAAGGCGTAGATAATTTCGTCTATCTTGGTACCAGTATTAATACCAACAACGATATCAGCCTTGAAATCCAACGCAGAATCACACTGAGAAATAAAGTCCTCTGTCGACGAACAAAGACCAAATTCTATAAGTCCTTCATCATTCTCGTCCTACTTATAGTGCGGAGGCATCGACAATGACAACATCTGATGAGTCAGCGTTAGGCGTGTTCGAGAGGAAGGTTTTGCGGAAGATTTTTGGTCCCGTATTCGATGGAACGACGAGCTCTGTATGAATTATACGACAACATTGACATAGTTTAGCAGTTTAGCGAATTAAGGGACAGCGGCTACGCCTTCAATGAAATAATTGCGGAGGGTATTTGGTTTCAGGAAAGTCAAGGTCGGTAGCAAGTCAAGTTTAAGTAACGTATAATAATTATGCAGTAGATTTGGAGCAGTATGCTGACTTGGAACTCTTTCGACAGGTATAAAATCAGTTCTTGTCCGATTATGTGAATTCTATTGATGGGCACAGTTCCAAAATCGGTCGCCACAGAGTGGAAGTTAAAGGAACAGGGGTAGCTAGCTGAAGTTTTCCATTTTTCAGCTTCTTCAATAATAAGAAGGAGGATTAAACTCCGCTGTAGATGACTGATCTCACTCAAGTACGCGTAGTCAATGCCGTCTTATCATACCGATCAACTTCGTGTGCTACTGCAGAGCTCATGTTATACTAGAACTTTATGCCCTGGCCTTGTGTGTCAATTTTAAAGTGGGTACGAAGTTTTCAAAGCAAATAAAACAAAGTGAGTGAACGCTTTAACAATGTTTATCACCTTGAAAAATACCCTTGTACATGCAACGACTACACTCAGCTGTAAGGTTGCAGATTTCCAACGCTTCGCGGAAATGACAATTTTGATTGGCAACTAAAACACGCGGCAACACAAATAAGCGGGCTGAGCGGCAAAGTCAATTAAGGAAATTTTAATGCGGCGCACAACAATACTAACAACAACAGCACCGCAGCGTAACGGTACAATTGCTGAAGGTAGATAAATTGCTGATTACCGAAATACTTGTAATGTGCCCTTCAACCTTCGTCATACGCTTTACAGTTAGCCAATTTGCCAACTAATTAACGTTGCACTAATTAAAATTACCAAATAAAATGTTTTGACAGCAGCGTTGCATTTGTACGCGCGTTGTGATGGCTCATGCCAGCATTATAATTGTGTACAATAACGGTTTCCGACTTAATTTGCCTGACGCACGCCCACAAATGTTACTTTTTGTTGTTGCAGTTTTGGTTTTTTTTTTCGTTTCAATTCGGCGGTTTTGTTGTTGTGTTGATTTTTGTTGGTGACATTTGACATTGGTTATGCTGTGTGTCAGCTGACAACGCCGGCAAATAATGATGACAACTGGTTGGCTGCTGAATGGCTGGCTAACCACAATGGCAACTACCATCACACACACACACACACAGACACACACACATACAGCCACACATGCACACACAGACGAATAGTCACAGCCACGCTGGGATATTCAAAAGTCAGTGATTGTTGCGGCTTTCACCTGCATGCAACGCAGTTTATTTTTGTGCATGTGTCTGTCTGTCTTTCTGCATGTCTGTGCGTGTTTGTGTGTGTGTGGCAGAGTGCAAATATTTTGCTGCAACAAATTGCAACGTTGATTGACTGTGGCCACAGTAAATTAACACTGACATTTCTTTGTGCGCCAGGGCATCCAGGTGGGTGGCTGGCTTTGGCGTTTGGGCGCGTTTTGTTAGGCCAAAATTATGCCATATCGCTGTGAATGTCCAGCCAGTTGCATGTATTGTTTTGCCAGTTATCTACTATTGCCGGAGTTTCTAACGTCCGTCGCATTGTTAATTTTATTAAAGTGTATTCAATTAAAATTATCATTAATATTATTGCCTTATTCGAACCAAATTCGTATTTATCTAAATATTTTGTATAATCGTTGCATATTTCATAAGGTAAATTTTGGCGCGAATAACGCTGGAAAAGCAATTAAAAATTAATGGCCAACGACACGCAAGCAAGCACACACGCACACTCGTGCATGCTCGTGCGTTATGTATGTGTGTTGCAATAGGATCGCACGAATAGTTGCGGTATGGTCACCTGACCTAATTTAATGTCGGTGTTTACTGTTCATTTTAATTATGCAAAACTATTTATGTTGGCCTAAATGGTTGTGTTCAACTATTGTGGTAGGATACCTATGTATATGGAAGCTTTTATGGGTATGTTTGGAATACCAACCAACTTCATTAATTCTGAGTTTTAAAACACATTTCTAAAATAAAATAACCACCAAGTTCTTTGAAACTTTTTATTTTATATACAATGTGTACTCCAAAGTAAACAGGACTTAAAAAAAAACACAGAACAAATGGTTTTTTTGTTAAAATCAATTTATTTTATTCAAAATAGTCTCCTTCTGCTTCAACACAGCTTTTGCACGGTCCAAAAGCATGTCGAACGAGTGTTTTAGCTCGTTGGCCGGTATGGCCGCCATTATGCCGGTGCAAGCCTTTTGAATGGCCTCTTCGTCTGCATAACGCTTTCCTTTCATGGGAAAATGCATTTTTCCGAAAAGGAAGAAGTCGCACGGTGCCATATCAGGTGAATACGGGGAGTGGTTAATGGTTAAAATGTGATTTTTGGTCAAATAATCAGTCACAAGCATCGATCGATATGAGCAATTTTTGGTCGTCAGTCAATTTGTGCTGAACAAACCGTGCACACGCCTTTCGTAAGTCCAAATGTTCGGTCAAAATGCGATAAATCGATGTTTTGCAGATGTTCAATTCCATTTCCATGAATTTCAATGATGATTTCGGCTGATTTTTGATGAATTCATGCACAGTTCCGATCGAATTTCCGATGATCAAGGATTTTGATTGGCCCACATGTTGATCGTCATTTATGTATGTCCTCACGACCACTTTGAAAATGTTGAAACCTCTCGTGCATTCTGCTACGGGATAGGCAATCATCGCCATAAACTTGTTTCATTAATTGAAACGTTTCGGTCAAAGTTTTACCAATTTTAAAACCAAATTTAATGTTGGCTCTTTGTTCGAAGCTCATTTTCGCACCGATAACACAAACATACTGACACTTAAAACGCAATAACTTCACTTCCAATCCATGAAATGTCATGAAATTCTCACTGGACAATCGATAAAGATAGCAGATTATAACGCACCAGTCTACATGTAGATGGCGCAACAGGGTGCGCTAGATTGTAAAGGTCCTGTTTACTTTGGAAAGCACCTTGTATTGACTGACATGTTCAGCAGTAAAAGAGAAAACAGTATTGCAATTTCATAAACTAGTTATCTGAGGGCGAGCCCAACATATGGATTATTTTTATACATTTTGAGGTCAAAGCACATTGTGTTTAAAAAACAAGAAAAAACGCTAACTTCGGTTTCACAGAATCTGTTATACCGTTCACAAATACAAATTATTGCTTAGGTTTGGTAAGATTAGATGGGTGATCCAAAAATCGCACTTGGACTGCTATATGTAGTCCATTGTGAAGTCATAGAAAAGTTAAATTCCCGGTTTCGATCTCACAAGTTAGTAAAGCGCTTAGTGGCATACACATCTTATCTCACTCTGCTCATTGGATCTCTTACGTTCGGTCTGAGGTTAAAAAGATCTTCCGACTGAGCATCTACCGATTGTGGCCCAGCAATGGCCAAGCTCTCGAGATGGCAAGATATTTAATAGGTTTGTTACTGTCTATATGACTCTTGTCCAGTGCTACGTGGTCGCACTGTTTCTGGAGGTTGCACTGTGCTTGTATCTTCGATATAATTGGCTTGGGGGTATTTCTTCGATGATGGCAGCTGAGGTGCTATTCTCGTTTCCATTTCTTCAAGACTGTATTTTCTTCAGTTAGATACGGTACGAGTAGTTTTGGAGTAGTGGTTGATATAGGGGATCTAAGTATCCTACTACTTCTACGGAAGACGGACGGTCCTCACTTTGAACATCTTTGTTTTGTTGTGTTTTTCTTTATGTTGTTGTTTTTGAGGAGTATTCATAATTTATTCAAATGTGTCCCCGTTTCAGGCTGCTATCTCCGCGCGACCTTTGCCCAGATTTTTCGTCAACGTCTGTACACATTAGGTGCTGGTCGCTTTGTGATCACATTCCATTTTGCTGCTTCCCTCTCGTGCGTAGGTTCTCCTTCGGTGCAACCCCGGCAAGCCCTCCTTTCCTGCAGCTCTTGATAGGGGGCTGCGTACTACTGTTCCCAGCTAACCTACTTAGCATATGGCGTCCACTATCCGCTAACTATGACCTTTAGCTTATCGTAACAGTTAGAAAGTCTAAAACTGGAGTTGATAGAGAACTTCTGGCAGTAAACGCCTCCACTAATTTTTCACCCAAGCTTTGAGCCATCCGTAAAAAAGCTGAAAAAAGCTTAGGAGCGCCGTCCGTTGAACGCACTCGAGTTTTTTTGTAAGACGCACATGGCTAAATCGACTCAACTCGTCATGCTGATTTTTTATTCGTATATAAGGGGGCTGAAGTAATTCTTGTACCGATTTCTTACATTTTCGATACCAAATGTTAGTAGATAGGTGGGGTGGATATCTGTCGACACTCCTAGGCCTTAGGAAGCCCATTGTGAAGCCCTCACTATATTATGTCCTCTATGAAACCTCTATGAAACCTGTGCTCCTCACGAAGTTCATCATCACAAACTATTTTAAATGTGCAACTTCCGCGATATCGTCAAGAAATTCTCGAAGGATATTTCCAAAACAAAGACTTGTATTCGCATAGAATATATTCCGTAGTATCTTCTTCTTCTGCCTCTTGGGAGCTTCTACAGAAGTTTTTGTATGGTAACTGAAGTTGGTTGGAATGTCTGCCAATAAGACAGTAACCTGTTAGCATTCCAACTAGAGTTCTTATGCCAACTATTAATGGTTTGACCCGAAATAACAGCAGGACCCTACCTAAAGAAATGTGCTTTTCAGTAACCAATAATTCGATCAATCTCTTAGTTAACAACTGATTTAATTTGTATTTTTTTTCTTTTGGAGACTTTTTAACAACTTCAAGTTGTAGCGCTCATTCTCAGTCGCCTTGAAGGGTAATGGTACAGTTTTAAAACTCTCCACCATTTGCAAAGTTCAAACGTAAGAAAATTTCTGAATGAAATAAGTTAAGAATGTAGTTAATTACAAAATCAACAAAAGCAGTTAAAAACTAAAGTTCAAGTGAAGATGCTACAACAGTTGTTATGAAAAGCATGGCTTGTGTTATGCAATATGTTTACCGACGTTTGGCTTAAACATAATCAAGTAAAAGTTGACACAACTATGACAAGCGAAATCTGTGACAGTTCTGGCAGTATGTACAGGTGACTAGGTGCGTGTGACAACTTAGGTTAACAGTAAAAATAAATAAGGTATCTGAAAGTCAATATTAAATATTGAAATTAACAGTACTAAAGAGATGTCAAAGAAGTGGAAGAGGGACTAGACTAGTTAGTAAAGTGTATATGTGACAGTTTTGGCGGTGTGACATATGTGTATTGAGTACACAGTTGTTGACAAGATAAGTACATATGGTAATTAACTTGAATCTTTCTTGGAGAGAGGGAAGTTGACAACCTGTATATGGGGAATACAAACTAAAGTAGTGTCGAATAACATCTCAATTAACTTTGAAGTGTAGAGAGTTTAAACTCGCGCAGGAGGTGGGTGCAATCGTCTCTGGGTGAAGATTATAGACTTCTCACACTTGAGCATACTCGCGGTTTTCGCTGGTAATTGACGCTTGTGCCTTTTTTATCGGTTGATGGTTGTCAACAGCAGCTGTAGTGTGGTCTGACATTTGTATGAAGCTTGGTGTGGAAGTAGCACGGTGAGTACTGCAACCAAGAATTGTAAATTGTGCAACAACGAAATTGAATTGGGTGGCAAAGTGCTGCGAAAAGTGAAAATTAAAGAGCAAGTAAACATATAAACAGTGTAAAAAATCAAAGCAAGGATAACTATATTTTTGGTAAGCTGAATTAAATTGCTAAACCTAAATAATTAACCTTTTGCTATTATAATAGTTTGTGCAGTGCATTTTTTATATCAGTTAAATTATGTGGTTAAATATATTATCCAGCATGGCCTACTATAATGATCCGGAACCGAAACCATCATATACCACATTTTTGAGGATTGTCCACTAATTATCACGAAAGTGAGCGTGTTTTTGAAATCTGAGAACATGAAAGAGTTTATGGGATCCGGATGAGGATAATGCGGTAGTTGTAGAAGTAATTCGACTTCGCATTCATAGATTTGTGACACAGAGAAACAGTCGATGGTAAACACCCAATTTCGACTGAGCTTTTGCGAACTCATGTATTGATGAACCAATTCGAGTTACCAAGTACAGCGAAGTCCTTCCTCACCTGATCTCTCCAATGAAGTGGAAGTCTTCCTCTTCCTCTGTACTCTCCCGTAGTAGCGAAACGAATACTTTCAGAGCTGGAATGTTCTCATCCATTTGGACAACATGATCTAGCCTGCGCAGCTGCTGTCTCTTTATTCATTGAACTATGTGAATGCCGCTGTATATTTTGTACAGCTCTTCGTTCCTTCGACTGCGGTATTCGCCGTTACCAAAGCGAAAGTCCACAAATCATCCTAAAAACCGTTCTCTTGAACACTCCGACTCATCCGATGTTGTCATTGTCTATACCTTCGCACCACACAGCAAGACGGGAATAATGAGAGATTTGTAGAGTTTGGTCTTTATACGTCGGGAGAGGACTTTTCTTTTGAACTGCTTATCAGTCCCCAAAGCAGCACCTGTTAGCAAGAGTGATTCTGCGTTTGATTTCAAGTCTGATACTGTTACTGGTGCTAATACTGGTTCCAAGATAGACGAAATTATCTACAACTTCAAGGTTTTCACTACCAACAGTGACGTGTGAGCCAAGTTGAGAATGCAATGATTGTTGTTTGTCGAGTTTCTGGAAGGCATTCTCATTTTTGACACGTCCTGGATGTCGCTATTGAACATATTCAAAATTTCGCGCGATGACTTTGTTGGATGTTTGTATGCCGCCTTTATTTTTCTTTTGATCTCTGTCCAACCATCTTTTGTTTCCTTCATTAATTCGTGTTAATGCATTCTCTTTCATATGTCTTCTCTTCATAAGGGATCTTGATCTTCTTTGCTGGCATCCGACGTATGACCTGTTTTTCGCAATCTTCTTGGTGTCTATGCGCCAAAGCCACGAACGAATCAGCGTTTGCTTGGGGCAACGCATGCAACCATTTCTGCGCACTAAGAACACTTCTTGACCAGAGCGCGATTCTGGTTACAAATAAACATCGCGGCTGCTATCTGGTCAGAACAAACTCACGCAATTATTTCACTCCAGACAACGGATTAGTTATTGTTAAGAATTCAAGAAACTCCAAGTGCGATATGGCGTGTATCGGTGGGATAATTCCACCAGCTTAACCTAATTGACGATGACCAAGCAGCAGTCCATTGCGATTCCTTCTATCCTGGAATTTTTTATTACTCCTCATGGCCATAATTATCTCTATTAGACGGTGTTGATTCACCACAGTTACAGGGGCTTTAACGGATCAGTTAATTTCAACATTCCTGTTGCTGATCGTTGAGGCTAACAGACGCTAGTCAGCGAGCCGTCGATTCCGGGGCCGTAGCTCCTGGATTTTATTTGTTAGTCCTCCTGCTATAATCATGAGGGCGATACAACCTTTTTTGAGGCAGGGTTGATTACATAGTCACAGGATATTGTGAATATAGTATATTTTACGAAAAATGGTTTAGTTCGGATTGCCTTAGCATATATATATGTAGGTGTCATATAAGGTGAACGATCAGAATGAAGTGCTTATATGGAAAACTTCTTCATTTCAAGTGATATCTTTACCGAATTCGTTGTGGATTATTATCCAAGGCAATATGCGAGACATTTGTTTTGATCGAGTCATACATATATCTGCCATATTAACTGACGATCAATGGACATTTTTGTGTTTGTGAAAAGTTAGAAGTTCATTAATCGTCGCTGGTTTGTTGGCTTAGACCGTAGACTTGACGTAGCCCCACAGAAAATAGTCTAACGGCGTCAAATCGCACCATCGAGGCGGCCAATTGCCTGCGCCATTTCGTGAGATAACACGTTCACCAAACTTGGTTTTCAATTAATTGATTGTGACATTCGCTGTGTGGCTTGTGGTGCCGTCCTGTTCGAACGACATACTGTTCAAGTCCCTATCATCATATTCGGCCAATAATAGTCGGTTATCATTGAGCGGTAGCGACTCAAAACGGGAACCTAAGGCGGTTCTGGTTTACAGCTACTTATACAATAGGACCTGCCGAGAAAAAATTGGTCGCGGCCGTGTCGCTTACTCTATTAAGGTTGACGCGGCATAAAAAAAATTGAACAGCAGACAAACTAAAAACAAACACAACCTAACATAACATGGCTTAGTATAGCTTAGCACAACATACCATTCGGCAACGTCCTTCCGAAGGCCGCAACGAGCGAGCGAATTAATACGAAAGGTGATGTGAAAAATTGCTAGCACGCAGTGCAATAAAGTTGAATTTAAAGTGCAACTCTATGACTATTGCACTGTATTACTCGCACGCGAATCTGCGCGTGTGTGTGTATGTGTGTGCGTGTGTTAATGTGCGAAAATTACTAATTACCGCGTACGCGCAACAAAGCAACCGAAATAAAAAAACGAAGCTTGCTAAACTAGCTCGAGCGACAACAACAATAAATAGCTGTTGCAACAAAAAAGTAACAACAACAACTATAGCAAGGCAACACACATCAGTAGACGCGACAAATTGCAACAATTTATCAAATATGCCGCATTTTTCGCACTCAAGTTGCCGTCAGCGCCAAATGTAGTGGTGCTAATGTTGCAAGTTGCACCCTATTGTTGTTGCTGTTGCCACTATTTACTGTCCCATTGCCAGTGGCAACAGCAAAAGCGACAATGGCGACGGCAACGGCAGCGACAACGGAGATGGAGTCGGAAGCGGCGGCAACGGTAGTTAGTTAGCTGCCTGCATTGCCTGCTAAACGTGGCGGTCGTTTGTTTGTACTTGTTTCTGCCGGCAACGAATTTAGGTGAGCCCGGCAGCATTGCGAATATGGCGATAGGGACGACCTCATTCGCAATGCATAGCTTATATACTGGCAACTGTAGGTGTGTATGTGTGTGCTTGTAAAGTGTGTAAACAGGATGGCACATTAGGGTGGTACTTAAATTAGTTTGCAATTTTTTTTTAACTCTCGTAACCTCTATAAATGTTTTTACAGTCAAATGTGCGCCTTTTAAAAATTCCACATAAATTTTTTTCAATATCGAAAATTTGAATTTTGAACTCGGACCATGCCCTAATAGTGGGCGCTCAGAAATATATGATTTTACCACACAAAGCTCAACATTATAGTACTATCGCGTAAGTACTGAAAACAGTTGAACCAAAATTTTATTTTCAACTATTTAGCACCACCCTAACGTGCATATATTCATGTGAGTGGCATGTGTTTCGCTGTTCCCCTTGTAAAATTCCAATGCATGCGGTTTTCTTTTGTTTTTATAATTTCGTTGTGCCACTCTTGTTATCGCTTTCTTCTACTTAGTCTTCTTCTAGCTGCATTTGTGGCCGCTCACTGTCGGTTTGTTGCTGTTACCTAGAATTATGTTGCTCATTATTTCTGCGTAATGTTGTTGTGGTTGCACGCGTTGTTTTTATTGTTGTCCTTATGGTTGTTTTATTGTTGTTACCGCTGTTGAAAATTTAGTTGGCCTTGCTTGTGATAATCTCTTTTTATTTATTTTTTTGCATGATTTGTAGTTAATTTCTCTTTGGTTACTTAGCTGCGTTCTTTTGGCCACAATTCGTTGGAAAAAATTTAATTTTAGTTGTCGGTTAAATGATTAATTAACGTGGTTGAAATGTTGTGGACACAAAATTGTACAATAAAATAGCATAAGGAAATGCGAAAGGACACTGAAGTCTTCGAAATATGTAAACTTTAAGGTATTACAGGTCGAATTTTCTCAGATTCGTTTGAGATTATGGAGAGTGCCGGGAGTTTTATGTGTGTTTCATTTTTGTGTTAGGTTATAAGGTCGATCTTAAAAGGGGTTTCACTTGGACAGCTTAGAACACCGACTGTGGTGCTTAAAACTCCAACATAATAAACGGCGATCCGTTTCGAGCTTCCCGACTTAAAAAAAATAAAGAAACTTCAAATTTAGTGGGGAGTGTTTAATATCAGGGAAAGAACATTCTTTGGCGTTTCTTTTTTGAAGATTATCTTTTTCAAATGTTGGCCAAAGCTATGTCTAAGTTGGTCCATCCGTTGAGTCCAATTTTCGATGACTCGTTGAAGCATTTCGACTGGCCGTATAGATATTTTACTTATCTCTACAGGAAAAAGTCTAACGGTGTGATATTACATGAGCTTGTTGATCCATCGACCGACGCAAAACGTGAAATTATGTGCCTACCGAAGTGTTCTCTCAATAAATCCATTGATTTTTGCGATGTTTGGGAAGTGGTGCTGTCTTGTTGAGACCAAATGTCGCCGAGGCCACCAGCTTCAATTTAAGTCATCAAAGAGACAGTTATCATGGCATCATTTTTGAAGAAATAACACCAAACTGTTGTTTTTTCTGGATGAAATGACAGCTCTTGAATCTCTTAAGATTGCTCTTCGAACCTCATCGGGGGCCTCATCGGTGAACAAAATTTGGCTGGAAAGCGAAAAGGTGTCGCTTGGGAAGGTCGAGCGGCTTCAGTTTAAGCACAAGCTGTACTTGGTTCCCTTTCAGTTTAAGATCTCGATGTTTAATGTACCAAGTCATTCCATGCGTCAGTTCGAGTTGCTGCGAACGACGCCGAATCGACTCACCACAGTCCTCGTGACACCCCCAGCTACGGTTGCTATATTTTCTTCATTGCGTGCTGGATGTGGTCTATTCAGTTGAATATTATCCAAAAATGAATGCCGGGTCTCAACATAGGTTTTGTTGACCATAATGGATCCATCCATTAGTTTAATGCTAGAAACAAGACACCAATGGAGATCCAACTCGGTACCATTTCGATGCGAGCAGGGGTGCCTCTCTGACTAGCTCATGAGCTTTGCAGTTGCCAGCGATACGGCCCAAGACCCCCAAACGTGTCTGATGATGAGGTCGCTTGATGTTATTTCTAAGCTCAGCACTAATATTGTCACTCTGTACAGTATTATTAAGTTCAAGTATTTCTTTTTTGCAGCTCGATTTAAATCCAACTTCAAAGAAGCGGTGTTCCAACACGACGATGCCGCCTAAAAAAGAAGAGTCCATGATGCGTTTGCAAACCTTTGTCTTTCTTTTATTTATAGCAGTAGGCGGCATAAGCTGCAGCAAAAAGCAGAGTGAAGAATCAATCGACATTCGAAGAAGCAGTCAGAATGAGCTAATAAATCGTCAAACAAACAATAATGATGCGTTCGCTTTAAATAACAGTGAAATTCATAACATGAACGATAACAACAATCTCTTAGACAGTGTTGTTATCATAAGCAATAGCTCTAATTGGGAAACTGTGGTTGACTCTAGCGAGAGCAATAATATCAGTGAGAACACTAGTGATGATCACAACGAAGTGATTTTCACAGATGCTCCGCCGAGTTCATACAGAAAGCTGCCGCGCCATCAGAGAGCGATTGCCGCAGTTGCTGAGAACAGAGGATTGCTAAAGAACTCAGATGGTGAGCGTATTCTACGGCGTGGCAAAAGATACTTGGAATTTGCCAAGGGTTCACGTGTTTCGGTAAGTAATTAGGTGACTAAGAATATATATATTTTTATAATATCTGCTTAGTCGACACAAGTCTGTTTTTTAATATGGAGAAGGTATTATCATTTTAAACTTCATTTAATTAGCAGTTAAAAGAGTAACTGGTCAGGTCTTCCCATCAGTCTGAAGCTGTATTTGGTGATAGTCTCACTCAAATCTATATGCTTACCATCCCGTGAAATTTGACCCGACTGACAAAAAAAAAAACTAGGTTCTCACGTATTTTAATTCAAAATTCGCATCTCGTTTGATGAATGTAAGGTCCTGAGGTATGTTGTCAAGCATCTCTTTGGCGATCTCTATTCGATTTCGTTTTAGCAAAATCTAAGAAGATTAGGCGTGCAATTTAAATCGATCCAAATTTGATTGGATGGTAAACTCGATCTCCCTATATTTAGCTTTTATCGAGGTCTCCACACAAGGCGGTCATATATCTTTACATGATATTTTTCTTCCAAGTATAACTACATGCTTAAACTATATTTTATTTATTGTTGATATCATATTCTTCTTCTTCTTATTTGATGGCGTAGACACCGCTTACGCGGTTATAGCCGAGTTAAAAGCACCCCGCCGGTTCTTTTGTTTTCACAAATTGGTGCCAATTCGAGATTCCAAGTGCAGCCGGGTCCTTCTCCACCTGATCTCTCCACCGGAGTGAAGGTCTTCTTCTTTCGCTGCTTCCTCCATCTCTCCAATGGTGTAGAGGTCTTCCTCTTCCTCTGCTTCTCTCGGCCGGTACTGTGACAACACTTTCAGAGCTGGTGTGTTTTTATCCATATGGACGACATGACCCAGCCAGCGCAGCCGCTGTCTTTTAATTCGTTGTACTAAATCGGCGTATAACTCGTACAGCTCATCGTTCCATCGAATACGATATTTACCTTTGTAAAAGCGAAGACCACAAACCTTTCCATCGAACACTCTTAACACCCATACCTTCACATCCGTAGGGACTTGTAGATTTTAATCTTTGTTCGAGCTCGAATTATTTTCATCGGTAGTAGATTGAAGAAGTCGCACGATAGGGAGTCGCCTTGTCTGAAATCTCTTTTGGTTGAGGCCCTTTCCTATCCTGAGGAGCTTTTGGTTTTGCTCAACGTCAGTTTACATAGCCGTAACAACTTCGGACATAGTTCACTTGCGCGAACTTCTAAACATGGCTCCTCCGATAGCTTATTATAAGATATATCTTACTACTTACGAGTATCTATAATTACTAATGTTTTTTAATACATTTTTATTCACTTTATTTTCACAATTTCCTATATCAAGTGGCGCACAAATGGCAAAAATAATATCTTAAACGTCAATACTCTTTGGGCTTATGGTTATGGATTTCGTGTTAATTTTCCCTTTCCCGGTCCTGATGAGTCACGCCGTAAATACTTTAAACGCGATGTGCTACACTCACTCGAGGATGTCCTAAATGGGTTTGCATATTCGGATAAATCTTGAATTATACGATTTTTATTTGATTATTTGAATTTTTTTGGGTGCTTAGACATGGCTTGGATGGACGCGCATGCGTGTTGAAGTCATACTGTACAGCAGTTTTGGATGTGGACTCAAACATTAGTGGCGGTATGCTGTTTAAAATGCTGAAGCTGATTTTTACGTAAGTAAATTGATTGTAGATTCTTATTTCTTTATGGAAAATTCGATTCGTGCGAGGGTTTTTAATTTGACGAATTGGGATCAGTTGAAGTTAGCCTTTTCGATGGATCAAAAATGATATTAAAATAAGTCTTGCGGTAATTATCATCTGAAATGATTAAACAATTTTGTAGTATATGGTATATATTGCACTTGAAATGTGATAACTCTGACTCATAAAACTTGTCGAAATTAATTTATACATTCCTTTAGTTCTCTCATACCGAATATGAGTATCTCTTTGCTGTTGACTTTCTGTTGTATATAGTATCAGTTACATATATCATAAAGTTAGTCAAATACTTTCAAGTAATTTTTTTGAATTCATTAGCGAATGAACTGTCTCTAAGCGCTTAAGTATTGTTTAGATAATTGTTTTTCATTTGCTGAAATACTTAATCTGACATCCAAAGTGTGCTGAGGTCATAAAGTTAAAGCTTTACAGTGCAATTAGCGTTAAGTCTCTCACTTTCATAGGCATTTTTACCATTAAAAATTGTCATATAAATTGAAAGAGCACTTAACGCTCTTTAAATAAGTTAATTACTCTTTCAGAAAATGTTTGAAGTTCAGCTGAAATACGACGGTAAATTTACGAATTGCAATAAAGAAATTGACACTGAAAATTTGGCCAAGCTTTTTTTAACAATTCATGTTCTAAATATTAGTATACACATGAAGAATAGTGGCTTACGAAAGTGTGTTGCGATTTTTTTAATGTTAAAAGGTCTAAATTATTTCCTTTAAGGAGACTTGTAAAAACTAGTTATAAAATTTCAATCATTATCTTTCAGTAGGGCTATGAAAACACGACTATTGGGTAGGAGCGGTTGCTTGAGTTTGCTGGATAGCCAGAAGTCACACCGAGCTAAATCTGGCGAACAGCCAAGAGTTGTCAGCCCATAATTCCAGTCTCCTTTTACGAATAGCTTCGCGCAGAGGAGACATACCACTCAAATAATATTCCTTTTTGACGGTTTTGGCCGGTCGGAAGAAATTTGGAGTACACTACACTTCAATAATCGAAGAAAATTGTAAACATATACTTGCTTTGACGTGGTTTTTCGGCTTCGACTCACCTTTGTCACGATATTCAATATTCGATTGGTCGTCTGTTTCCGGGGTGTTTATACATACAAGTAGATCCAGGACTAATCGCCAGTGATCCAGAGATCATTTGGGTCTAAGCCAACCGTGCTTAGACCCAAATGATCTTTTAACCTTCACTGATCCTTCCGATATTCCAATGATACCAGTAAGATCTCTTACTGTTAATCGTCGATTTTCAAGCACCAGTTCCTTTACTTTATTGATACGTTGATCATCAGTTGATGTTGATGGCCATACTGGACGTGGTTTGTATGGTTTTTATGAGTACTCTGAGCAACTTGAACTGCAAAGGTATTTATGTATGTATGGTATGCGTACTAAAGAGGATTGATTTATAGGGAGCCAAGAGAAAAACAAAAGAAACGGGTTTGTGGGAATTCTGAACAGTTTTAAGTTAAGTTAAGTTTAATTTTTAGGGTTTATAAACATTTCTTGGTCCGTTTTTGAGTTATCCGACTGAAATTTAAAATATACCTAGCCTCTCGGACAAAATTGTTCAGAATTACCCGCTCTAATATATACATATGTATATAGACACCTATAAAGGGTGCTGGTTTAAGAGGAGGAGGAGATTTTAGTCTCGTAAACTGTCAAACTGAACACATATTTAAACATATAGTATATATTATGACAAATTACACTGGTTTAGAGCCATTTTGCGACTGTGGTGTTGGAAGCTGTTTCTTGATAATTTTTTGTGGCTGAAACAGAAAATGCTGGCAAAAATTTCTGTAATAAAAAGGTGTATGGGGCTAAAGCATCACCATTTATTTAAATGACAAAAATAGCTGTACATAATGGAAAATTCTCGAACTCAAATTCATAGTCAAGGCACCTCACAGACTTTTTAGCACTTCAGTAGCAAATTTTTCCTTCAGATTTGCTGAGTAGTGTCATCAGATCTTACTCTGGAACAATATTTGAAAATTAAGGATTTTTATTTTCAACTGTCGGGTTACCTGCGACAAGCTTACAGAGCATTTCGTGCACGTCACGAGCACGTAAAATATTTAAAGTGTCACATTCAGAGTGTGAATAATCCTGCACACACCCTTAAGGCTTTTCTATGTCAAAAAAAAGTTAGTCCTGGGTGTGATTTGCACAATCGAGGCAATATTGGTCCATACTTTTGTAGAACTGTAGAAGGAACTAACGTTATCGGCCAAATTAAGACTGACATTTTTGGTTCCACAGCTTAACAACGTTTAAGTGCTTACTGATTCCGGCAGAGTTGTGGAACAAGCCTGAAAACGTTTTATTTTTTAGAACGAAATTTCGATTGACCGAATCCTGTCGAGAAAACGGCAAATTTCCGCAAATTAGAAAACGAGAAGAAAGCTCGTCAAATTCTTAGTTGAGACTGATTACAGCCAAGTCTGAAACCTTCTCCAGCCCTAGGTAGGTAGGTAGGAGTGTTGATATCGTAGAACCTTTATAAACTTGGTATCTAGTTTCATCGTTGCTCTCAAACCATTCGGTGCTCTTAACTAAACTACTTATCGTTGTCATGCTTTTTGTGGACAGTTATTCAAGGTTTGATATCTTATGGGCTCCAAGTATTCTGTGTCTAGTTTGTGTTAGAGCTGGGCATTCACAGAGAAAGTGGAAAACGGCATTCTTAGTGTATTAAGGGGTTGCATGGGTGAAAACCAGCCTTTTTCAACAATTTTTACTCATATCAAAAATTAAATATATTACTAGAATTTTTTATTTTTACAAAAATACGCTATTGACAAAGAAATTCTAAAATTTTTGGAAAAAAAAATATTTTAAACTCGGCCATTGCGACGCCATTTCCGTTGACCTCTCGGAAAAAAGATGCGCTCGCAGGAAAACTCCTTACAGGAACCTCTAAAGTGAAAAAAATACGTGTTTTAAAATCTTAGCTTAGAGCTTGGACGAAAAAAAGCTGAAAATTGGATTTTTGCTAGCCATTTTTACAAAAAATTAAAATTTTGATGAAAATTTCTTGACCTTAAGAATTGTATCGCAAAGACCTGTGTAAAATTTCAAGAAAATCGGTTGAGTAGTTCGCGTTAAATCTTGCCAACCGGCTTCAAAAACACAGTTTCGAGAAAAACGCGTTAAAGACGGCGCACTTAGCCTCGAGCGCACAAGTTCTCAACGCTGTAGCTCCGAAACTATTACTCGGATCAACTTGAAAATGTAGGAAAATATTTTAAAGGTATTGTGAAATTTAATTAGACAATAAAGAAAACTTTTTTAACCCGTTAACCCATGTAACTCCTTAAGCAAATTATGTGAAATTGTAAAATTATAACAGAAATAGCAAATAAATAATAAATATTGAATTAGAATATACTTACCCTTAAAAATTCACCCTTTACATGCAAATGCACCCACTCACGCTACCCTATGCGAGCGAGTATACGTTTATGCTCCCAGCGACTGCCAAGTGTGAGCACAGAGACACAACGAAATTCTCCTACAATCAACATTTCGCGAACTCGTTGGCATCGTAAAATGTTAAGTTACATAAAGTGAATTTTTGTGCAACGCTTTATTTTCAATTTAAACCAATTTATTTTAATTTAATGACAGCGCAACATGGCAAGGACAAAAAAGCCGAACGAGCGTAAAGCACATAATGCCATTCGGTTAAAATGTGTTGCTAAGAGGATGCGCTTTTAAATTCGGCAGACACTCAACTTACTCACAACGAGTGCAACAACAATACAATTGAACGAGAGACTGCAATATTTGACAGTGCCGCGCTGTGTTATGCCATGCAATGCCATGCCATGTAATGCAAATTGTTAACCGACTGTGCAGTGTGTGCGTCCAACGACGTTGATGGCTTTTCGATGTCTGGCGTATTTTGTTTTGTTTTGTTTTTTTGTTAATTCGCTCAGAATATATGTATTGTTGTTTTGCATTCTTCATTTCAAGGTTGTACATGTTGTTGTTATTGTAATTGTGGTGACATTGCCAATTGTAATGAATCCCAGTGGCAATGTTTCTGCCTCGTAGTTCAGGAAGTGTGTTGTAAGGGTAATTAAACATTTAATAGAGACTGGCTTTACATTGGCTAATTAGGAAAATTTGAAATAAATTTCATGGCATACAACTTAGTTGATTTATTTCAATAACTTTTTGGTAGTCGATAGACCGAATAAAGCGATCTTATGACTTATCGATACCATTTCTGTAGTACGAACGGTTTTTTCAAAAGAGGCTTAAACCTCAGCGATTACCTCTTCACTGTCGATAAACTCTTTGCAACGAAAATCTCTTGAGGCCTGACCAACTCCGGAGGATACGTCAGATGTAACACGAATTCAAACCCCAATTATTCCAACGTCCTCATTTGCTTGTGACACGGTGATTCACCATCGACCTTAAGCACGTGTAACGCCGGCTTTCGCATCCCGAAATATTCATCAACAAGTTGTCCAACATGTTTCCGCATATCAGCGGTCTTGACCGAGCTCACTTTACGGTCAACCAAAATAAATTTTTGGATCATCATTTGGATGTTCTTTGGGATGCACTTAGGAATATTTCAGCGGTAACGGGAAGACATTTTTCAGCCGTTGAAGGAGGCATCTTAGTTCGAGATCAGTCAAAGTCTGGCTAATACTTGTTCTTCATATCGGCGATAACGGTAGTTGTGAAAACAATTAGAATCAGAATTTGTGTAGTTTTAACAACGGTGGTTAGTAGTGAGCACGGGTGGCTGTCGCTAATCAAAGAGCTTTCAGATCCTTAAAGATTCCTCAACAGTCTGTCCAACATGTTTCCGTAAGATCTTTAGAGTTAAAAGCTGCCTCGATCGATTTCACATTGCGGTCATCCAAAATCATTTTGTAGATCTCCATTTGGATGTTCAGTAGGACGCATTTACGAATATGTTAGATATAATGGGAACCTCTTATTTAGCTGTTGAAAGCGGTTTTATAGTCCGATATCAAAGTCGAATATCTGTAAAATCGCACTTAGCTCGATTTGTGCAACAGTAACCACAGAGGAATATGTTGAATATCGTAACCGAAACCTACTCACAGATTAGTTTTCCAAACGTGGCTTATACCTGTATTCGAATTTCATCCCAAAGAATTCGAGTTCACAACTTCATTCCAATATTTCTCGTCTGTTTCTATACTATACTTGTGAAGTCTTTCGACAAACGAAAAAAAAAAAAACACTCCATTAGTAACTTACTCCTGCATCCTATATCAGAACTTTGGTTCCATATTTCATTTTCCGAACTTTACGGCTGTTTCTTTACTGGGAAATGTGAAGTTGATAAGTAGTATAGAGTGTAGGAAAAGGTAATCTTCTTCCGGTTCTCACACTATCAATAACTTAACTCCATAGTCTTTCTTCGATTTAACGCCAGACGGCCGAGCTTTGCGTGTGCTCACTGATCGCTGGCAAGCAACCAGTATTTCAGAACCTGCAAAAACTTTCGGGAGTAGAGTAGAGATATCCTAAGATCTTTTGTACCAATTGCTCGTAGCAAGGCCCATCGTACCCTATATGTAAGGCTTTTAACCGCATAATGGTCAAACATTTTGTCGGTCGTCAATTGCCAAAGAGTGGTTAATCAGCTCAACAACGTGTGTCTACCTCAGCAAACAGAGGGTTTTATACACCAATAGGGAGGGCGTTATTTTAACGGCTCGTAGACCCATTGATTGTTGTTTTTCATTTCATCTTGTCACGTTTTACTTTGTTACAACGCTTGGAAATTCTCCAATATTACAAATTCACCTTCTGAAAAACAAAACGTTGAAAAAACATTCATTGAAAAATTATGTTCTCAAATTAGGCTCATTTCCGGGGTCACTAATGTAGTGTATTCTCACATAGTTCAGGAAACACAATTGCATTTCCAAAAATTTGACAATTTACTGACATTTGTAGTATTGCGGGATCATAAGTTCTTTACTCCTTCGAAATTAGGCAGAGAATGCCGTTACCATCAATAGCGAGCGATATAACATGATGTCGATCGTTTTCTTTTAGATGAAATCAACTCGAACGATCTCTATTTCCAACAAAAAGGTACGCCGCTTCATGTTTCACGTCTATACATAGACACATTGTGTGCAAAGTATGCCGACTCGTTAATTTCGAAAATTGGTCCAGTCAAAGGGTACCCAAGATCGTGTGTTTTAACGCCTCTACATTATTTTCTATTATTTTTGGATTTTAACAGACTACACAGAACTCGAGAGGGTTGAGGTACTACATTCAATTTTAAGAGAGCAAAATAAGATTTAACTAAAGGTAGTTATATTAAATTTCCACTAAGTTTGTACGCCCGGAAAAAAAAGTCGGAGACCCATATGTACAGTGTATATATAAATAATCCTGATTAAATCCCATTAAATATTGTATAAACAAAACGGTCGTTGATTTAGCTGTGAGGTTGTTTACTTGGCTAAAGGTAAACAAAAGGGTTGTTGACCCCATAAAATATAAACAAAGGGATTACTGATCCATCAAAATGTGAGCAAACACGTCATTGACCTCGTTAAAAATATAGGAAAGGATCATTGACCTAAATGTAAACGAAGTTTGTTGACTTGGCTAAAAGAAAACGAAGGTTGGCTAAAGGTCGTTGACCACATAAAATATAAACAAAAGCATCATTGACCTCTTAAAGAGTAAACAAAAATACCATTGACCCATAAAATAGCAAAAGGGCCATAGGCCCCGTAAAGTGTAAACAAATGTAAATAAAGGTTGTTGACTTGACTAAAAGTAAAAAGAGGTGGTTGTATTGGCTAAATGTAAAGGAAGGGTTTTTACTTGCTTAAAAGTAAAAGAAAGGATTCTTGACCTCATTAACTGTAAACCAAACGGTCATTGAACCTATAACATGTGAAATATAATAATTGACCTCCCAAAGTGAAAACAGCACACATAAACGTTTTTTTTCGTAAGAAAATACTCTTTACTCAGAATCGCCGACATCAAAACACCGTAAGAGATAGCTGCAATACATAATAATAAGTGAAAGCCAAGTCCTTTTAAGGAAATCTATTTTATTTGACAAGATACCTACGAAATTTAGCATGGACTATTGTCCACGGCAACATTATAATCTACGAATATATTGATCGGACTACTATAGCATACATCTGCCACACAAAAATTATCCAGTTAAAGATCTTTTTATACCCCTTATGCTATGAAAAATGCGTCTGTGAAGGGTATTATTGCTTCCGTGCAGCTGATGTGTACATATTTTCCAGTTTTATTATATACTTATAGTACTAATATTTATTTAATTTATATATTTATTATATATTATATTTTGTTTAAAGTGTAAATAATTTTTTATTTAAAATTTAATATTTACAGCCTGCATGACCATGACAAACGCCACTTCTCCTATCTACGCCTGGAAAATTGCAAACAAATTTTACACAGCCATTGTCCCCTGAGCTTCGACAGCATATCGCCGTACACCGATGATGTTTGAGGATACACGAGTGCAATGAAATAAATTGTTCACACAACTGTTTGATTGCGTGTAAATAAGAATTGCAATAAATTTGTTATTTTTTGAAAAACAAAATTAATTTTCACTATTTTCATCACAAGCGTGATGTGATAAATCAACACAATTATTTATGCACACATACGAAGGCAAAAATTAAACAACAGCAAATGGTTTTTTAGACAACAAAAAAGCTATAGCCTATTTAAGGGCGTTGAAAAGCATGCAAAGTACAATAAAATGGCATAAATGTAAATGTATGTGCGCGTTGTTGTTGTTGTTTATTTTTTGCGGGTAATCAGTGAATGTGCAATTGTTTGAAGGTCAGTGGGCATTTTTTCTTGTTGTTATTGTTATCGAATTTAAAAAAATTCAATTTCTATATGTTTGTATTTGTGTGAGTTTTATGCCTTCGGCGAAATGACAAATTAATTTGCTGCATGTTAAAAGCCAAATTGATTGAAAATAAACAATGCTAATGGTCTATGTTTGTTTGTGCATACAAATGTAGGTATGTTGGCTTGATTTGTTTTATGAAGTTGCTTTTATGGTTCTATATTTCGAGAAATATGACATATATGTATTTGTTTATTAGCATACATTTTGGCGTAAATATACAATTGTATAATTTTATGAGAAAATGTAATAAATTATTTATGGATTTTGAAATGAAATTACTTTAAATAAATAGAAAAATGATGAAAGCAATACGAATAAGTTCCGATACATACCGAGCTGTCGCCTCCTGATGCCACTAACGCTAAATTATATTGCACTATTAGCGAAGAATGTTAAAATTTGAGCCGAATTGAAATTTGATTTCGATCCCGTCTAAAAGTGGGCGTCATCTTGTATCGATAGATTTTTCTTCTTTTTTTTTGGAAACGAGTTCACGCAGTAGAGTCAAAGAGCGCTGTGAGTCTGTACACGAGGCTCTTTTCTTTCGATAGCGACCGTCAAAAATTAATACAACAAGCATGGTTGCAGCTCTGTGTTTGATCAGTTACCCCTAGGCGATCCGCAAATGGATATTGATACAGTAGGCATGCCCGTGGGTCGTGTCTTGCATGAAATTTTGGTCATGAAAAAAAGAACGACGCTTTCGGTGCCTCGTTTACTCACTCCGGAAAACAAACGCAACAGTGAGACGATAAGGAATCGTCGTAGTGTAGAAAATAGTTTTTGCAGCGTTTCACAATTATTGGCGACGAAATATCGATCCAATGTTAAACATCAGCATTTAGAAACTGTCGAAACAGTGGATTTCACTCGAGGAACTGGTCATATGAGGAACATGATTAACGTTTTATTAACTAAAATCCACAAGGTGCGACATTGACTACTTGGAGAAGAGCATATGTGTCACAGAGCTCTACTATGCTAAATCATTGGTCCGATTTGATAACGAATCGCACAAAAATCAGTATCCTATGCCGAAGAAGGAAGCGTTATTTCATCATAACAAAGCACCTGGTTTCCAATGACGCATTCCTTTTAGGAGTATGTCTTTTTTAAAGCTGTTAATTCATTTTAATTTTATTGATTTGCCATTTCAGAATGAACAGACTTACTGCATGGATCGGTTTCGCACCACGTTCACTCCAGGAGATAATGTGTGTTCTCAGAGAGGCCCTTCAGTACGCTATTGTTGAATGAGTCTATCCGCAATCGCCCCACAATTGGAGTTATGCTCATCCACGGGATAATCTTGCTCTGCAGGCTTACAAATACAACACGTATAACAATCAAAGCCGAATGACCATCAAGCGCATCGCACGTTCCGTGAATGGGCCCCAAACAGCGATTATTTGAGGATGTAACGGCGTCTCAACAATGGCTTGTGGATTATCATTACTTCAAATGAGACAATTTTGTTTATTAACATACCTATTCACACAAAAATGAGCTTTATTGCTAAACAAATTTTCTTGTGAAAATCAGGATCGTTGACCATCTCAAATAATCGCTGTTTGGTGTGCTCTATGGGCATATTTCTTCAAGAATAATGCCGGCCATAATGTTACGATCAATTGAGAACGAGAGAGCCATGATTAATGACTTTTTCCTGCATGAGTTGGAAGATGTTGGACGAGCTTTGATTCCAAAAAGACGCTATATGTCATACAGCCAACCTATTACAGGAAAGTTTTGGATAGTCCCCTTTTTCACGCATTGTGGGCCCATTACGTGTTCTCTAAGTTGGTGCGATTTAACACTGGTGGAATATGTTTTGTGGTGTTATGTAAAGACGCTTGTCTACGCAGATAAGCCCGTGACGAGTGATACCTTTGAAGAGAATATGCGGTGCCTTGTTGCTGACACACGGCCCCAATTGCAGCAGAAAGTGGTCGGAAATTGGATTTCTCTGCTGGAATTTATTCGAGCCAGCAAAGGCAGCCTCTTGTGAGAAATTGTTGCTTTATTTCTTCTTGAAAACCACATGCATAAAAACCAATTTATATTAAGAACTATTACCGCCTTTTCCAGATTTTAGGCGCTTACGACTTCTATTTGTTTCCAAACTTGAAAAAGTTCTTCGCTGAACAAAAATTTAAGTTCAAGTTTAGGATGTTACCGCTACAATTTCGACAATCTTCAGAAGACGTATTCGTCAACCGGGTTAAAGCAGTCGGAGCATCGCTTGGTTAAGTTTATCGAGTTAAAAAATAAATAGCCATTCTACACAATTTCCTTTTTGTTTGTCAAAATAAAATCCACCTTTGTGAAAAGTCGAATTAGCTTTTCACACTTTCTTCTACAGACTTATAAAAATTGCTAATTATAATGACCGATATACCAGAATCTGGTCCATTTAATACAAAACTCTTTAGTAAATGAATTTAGACGGACACTTTTGAACTGTTCACTACCGATGCTCCCATAAGAATTTTCTGTTACAGTCTCTTACGGAACTGAGCTTATAGGAACAGGATAAAGCTTTTAAAAATACTTCTATTTTTATACAAGACTACCAGCGATCTACAAAATGTGTTCTTTATGTCTTTAAGTGGAGCGAACTCTGATTTTTACTCGTCGCAGGATTGTCTTTTCGGCGGAGTTTCTCAACATTTGTGGAATATTGTTTGACGCTACAACGGCAATAACTACAGAGGATTCATTTTCAGCGATGAAGCGGAACCAAAGTACCTTTTCTACAGGTTTGAATATGTACATTAGTCGTATTATAAAAGGCTTAGGACTGCGTTTTGCTCAACAGAAACATTGCTTTTATTAATAATAACTACTTCTTCGGTGTTATCGTCGATAACTGTGTTGAAAATATTAACGGATAGAGATGAAACGATACCACACATAAGTGGCAACTTTTCATCAATTTATCAACTCTCGCTGATGAACTTGAGTTCTCTAAAATTGTATCTTCGAAAAGGGGGCATCCGTGCACCGCACATATTGGAATGGGACCAAGTTGGGTTTCTATTGCCATCTTGTGTTTTAACACTGATCCAGTGAACCTCGCGTGCGCTCTGTGCAACTTCAAAGTATTTTTAACCTAGAGAAGAACATAGAATATCTTTTGAAATGTAGGGGTTCTTACTGAATATTGTTCAATAAGCATTCAATAAGCTAAAAATCTTGTCGGATGCAAGTAGTTAAAGTTGTATGCTAGGGAGTGAGGTGAAACTTTCTCCCACATTGTCCAGCCTTTGCAGGATTGGGATTGAAACATCGCAAGCGTCTTTTCTTCTTCGATTAATTTTTGATGAACTTAAAGCTTTTTATCGATTTATAATCTGTTATATTTATAGGAGTTTAGGTAACACAACGGACGGTCTTTCTAAGTTGTCAAATTGATATCCCTCTTAGCATCGACCTCATAATCTAACCTAACATGTCTCTTCAAAACAGTTTTGCGATAGAAAGGTCCGTCACTTTTGATTATTCAAAATTTTTCTATGGAAAAAGAAATTTTGATTAAAAAAAATTATTGAATTTCAAAATAGTCCGTTATTTCTCCGCCACTTCTATTTATTTATGCGAGTTCTCGAATGCGAATGTGCTCTTTAAAATGGTAATAATATTAATTCCATTTTATTATGCAATCAAACAAATCTAAATTAACTGCTCGAGGCATACTTCGGAGCTTAACACAGTTTGTACGCACATAATTATCGCATTTTCATTTTAAAATTGCACTTACGTTGGCATTTAGCATTTAAAGAGAAAAATTAGTTAATTAAAATTTTCCAACTTTCACTATTCTCCAACGGCCAACAAAGAAATAAATTCACAAGCAACCTAAAGGCCTGTTCATATGCACACACACACACACACACACCAACACTTATTCATGCATACATACTTGTTTTACTGCGCATTCATTGCCTGTGGCACATTCGTCTTGGTGTCTGTGGCCTTTGTGCGAAAGGCGTTGCGCAACTTAGCGCCAAAGTGTGTGTTACACGTCAAGCTTTGGTCATTAAAGCCGTATCTTTTGGTGGGGGTGCACGAGTACACGTGCTGCTCGCAGTGGGAACGGTGGACATGAGCAAAAGTCTAGTTAATCTTAAGCCACTTACAGAGAGCAAATAATTTATTTTTCTGCTGCCGAAGAATGCTTCACATTGGTTGGAAGTGATCAAGAGCAAATCCGAAATTTACGACTTTGAATGCGCATAAAATATATATACGTAGAAGTGCTGAAACGGTATAGTAATGACATTCAATTGCACGGCAATTACTTAGAAACATGCTTTAATTTGCAGCGGACCTCGAGAGACAGCCTATCACCCAATTTAATTGGGTTCAAATTTTTTTTTGCATAGAGAAAGGTTCTAAATTCTAGTAAAGGATTGACTTCGCAGAAAAGCTAAAATATGGGCTTTGTAGAAAACCATTAAACACCCTAATATACAAGGTCTGTCGCAAAAGAATCAGGACTGTTAAAAAAACAACAAAAAATTAATATTTTTCAAAAGTTATATTTTTTTATTCAAAGTAGTTTCCTTGTGCTTCGACACAGCGTTTAGCCCGGGCAATTAGCATTTCAAATAAGTGTTTAAGGTCATTTATCGGAATGCTCTTGAGAATATCGGTCGTCGCATTTTGGATAGCTGAAATGTCTTGAAACCAGAGTCCTTTCATGGGCAAATGAAGTTTTCCAAATAGGTAAAAATCACAGGGTGCCAGATCAGGCGAGTAGAGTGAGTGATTAATGGTTAATATGGAATTTTTTGTCAAAAAATCAGTGACAAGCGTCGACCGATGACACGGCGCATTATCGTGCAACAAGCGCCAGGACCCTGCCTCACGGTCTTGTGGTCGAGCACGACGATTGCGTGACAAAAGTCGCTTCACAAAACCAATGTAAAACACAGCATTAATCGTTTGGCCAGGTGGGAGGAACTCTCGGTGTACAATACCCTCGGAATCGTAAAAACAAATCAGCATAGTCTTTATTTTTGACTTCTGAAGACGATTTTTTTTCAGCTTTTTCTTATCGTCACAGAGGTCCTCACGACCTTCTTGGAATCGCTTAAACCACTCATGCACATTACTACGGGATAAGCACTGATCACCATACACTTTTTTCATCATTTGAAATGTTTCAGTAAACGTTTCCCAAGTTTAAAACAAAATTTAATATTTGCTTTTTGTTCAAAATGCATTTTACGACCGATGACCAAAAGCTGCTGTCACTTTTTGATCGATAACATCGATTGTAGTTATCCAATTGCCTTAAATTTTTTACAAAATGTCAACAAGAGATCAAACATTTTATTTCATGTACCCACTAACAGGTGGCGCTACCAGAAACAGTTATATTTAAAAAGTTCTGTTTCTTTTGCGACTCAAACAGTGGTTTAAAGTGATTAATTTTCCATGTAAAGAATTAGAAAAATATAAGGAATCTTCGAAATGTATACCACAGTGAGATTTCTAAATCACATACAAGGAGCTTTCCAAAGAAAACAGACCTTCTTGAAACTAACGCCTCCTGGTGGCGCCATCTATATGTCGACTGGTGCGTTAGAATCTGCTATCTTTATCGATTGTCTAGTGACAATTCATTGATTGGAAGTAAAGTTAATGCGTTTTAAGTGTTAGTATGTTTCTGTTATCGGTGCGAAATTGAGCTTTGAACAAAGAGTCAACATTAAATTTTGTTTTAAAATTGGTAAAACTTTTACCGGAACGATTCAATTGATGAAACAAGTTTATGGCGGTGATTGCCTATCCCGTAGCAAAGTGCACGAGTGGTTTCAACGTTTTCCAAATGGTCGTGAGGACATAAATGACGATCAACATGTGGGCCAATCAAAATCCGTCATCACCGGAAATTCCATCCAAACTGGGCGTGAGTTCATCAAGAATCAGCCGAAATCATCATTAAAATTCATGGAAATGGAATTGAACATCTGCAAAACATCGATTTATCGCATTTTGATCGAACATTTGGGCTTACGAAAGGTCTGTGCACGGTTTGTTCCGCACAAATTGACGGACGACCAAAAACGCCGTCTCATCGATCGACGCTTGTGACTGATTATTTGACCAAAAATCTCATTTTAACCATTTACCACTCCCCGTATTCACCTGATATGGCACCGTGCGACTTCTCCCTTTTCGGAAAAATACATTTTCCCATGAAAGGAAAGCGTTATGCAGACGTAGAGGCCATTCAAAAGGCTTGCACCGGCATACTGGCGGCCATACCGGCCAATGAGCTAAAACACTCGTTCGACATGCTTTTGGACCGTGCAAAAGTTGTATTGAAGCAGAAGGAGACTATTTTGAATAAAACAAATTGACTTTGCCGACAAAACCATTTGTTATGTTTATTTTTTAAGTCCTGTTTACTTTGGAATGCACCTCGTACATATCTTTCAACTCGACGAAAGTGTCGCTAACTTGTCTTGTCTAAACTACGTATTTACTTTCAAATTTGTTAGCCCGTAGTATTGCTCATGTGTAAATTTTAATTAATTTTGTAACAGAACAATTGAAAAGTCCTCTGCCTGACACACAGATGGCGCTACAAGAATTAAATCCATGGAATTTTTAGTTAGCCGTTACCCTCAATAACCGCGTGTATAAATTTGAAAGCTGTCAGAAAAGCTGGATAAAATGGAATTTGGTATCTTGATAAAATATTACTTTTTGAGGGAAAAAATCCAGCTGAAGCAAAACATTGGCTTGATGACGAGCTTCCGGTATATGTATTTGATAGACGTGGTGAAATGAGCACCGAACACGGTGGACGCCCAAAAAAAGTTGTTGTCGACGTAAACAACAAAAAAGTCAATCAAATTATATTGAGATAGTAGGCACTCTAAAGATATCAACTGAACGTGCATATTATAACATTCACGAATATTTGTACATGAGACTGCTCTGTGCAAAGTGGGTGCCGCTCGAGCACACTTTTGACCAACACAACGACGAGTTGATGATTCGGAGCAGTGCTTGGAGATGTTCAAACGTAATAAACACCAGTTTTTGTGTCAATATGTAACAATGAATGAAACATGGCTCCATAATTTCACTCCGTAGTCAAATCGACAGTCATTCGAGCGGACTGCACACGATGAACACGCTCCAAAGCGTGGAAAATCTTAACAGTCGGCTTCCAAAGTTATGGCGTCTGTTTTTGGGATGCGCTTGAAATAGTTTTTGTGAATTACCTTGAAAAAGGAAGGATCATAAACAACGACTACTATATCGCTTTATTGTACCGTTTGAAGAACAAAATCGCCGAAAAATGGCTGCATTTGAAGAAAAAGAAAGTACTTTTCAACAAGCCAATGCACTGTGTCTCGAGTAAGTAAAAACGATGGCAAAAATCCATGAATTTGGCTCCGAATTGATTTTTCATCCACCGTATTCTCCAGATTTGTCCTCTAGTGACTGTTTACTGTTCTCAGATCTCAACAGAATGCTTGCTGGGAAGAAATTTTCGTCGAATGAAGAGGTGATCGCCAAAACTGAGGCATTTTTCAAAGCAAACGATGAACTGGACTACCAGAATGGTATCATACAGCTGGTCGATCGCTTAACCACACCCTAAGTTCATTATTACTTTCCGTTCCAAACAAAGCAAGTCTAGCGGAGCTTTACAGAGCGTACACGGATATAGCCTTAATGATATAATTATCTGGAATGAAATCTTGTCTAAAATCGGTCTACTTGTATGTGCTCTCTATGCAGACTCTATGAAATGTTGTTCTCTTGTACATATGTATGTATAGTAGGAGCTGTAGGAGTGAAGTTTTGTTAAATTTTAACACTCTTTTTATACTCTCGCAACAATGTTGCTAAGGAGAGTGTTATAGTTTTGTTCACATAACGGTTGTTTGTAAGTCCTAAAACTAAAAGAGTCAGATATAGGGTTATATATACCAAAGTGATCAGGATGACGAGTAGAGTCGAAATCCGGATGTCTGTCTGTCCGTCTGTCCGTCCGTCCGTCCGTGCAAGCTGTAACTTGAGTAAAAATTGAGATATCATGATGAAACTTGGTATAAATAGTCCTTGGCTCCATAAGAAGGTTAAGTTCGAAGATGGGCAAAATCGGCCTACTGCCACGCCCACAAAATGGCGAAAACCGAAAACCTATAAAGTGTCATAACTAAGCCATAAATAAAGATATTAAAGTGAAATTTGGCACAGAGGATCGCATTAGGGAGGGGCATATTTGGGCTTTTTGGAAAAGTGGGCGTGGCCCCGCCCCCTACTAAGTTTTTTGTACATATCTCGGAAACTACTATAGCTATTTCAACCAAGCTCTATAGAGTCGTTTCCTTCAGGTATTTCCATATACAGTTCAAAAATGGAAGAAATCTGATAGTAACCACGCCCACCTCCCATACAAAGGTTATGTTGAAAATCACTAAAAGTGCGTTAACCGACTAACAAAAAACGTCAGAAACACGAAATTTTACGGAAGAAATGGCAGAAGGAAGCTGCACCTAGGCTTTTTTTAAAAATTGGAAATGGGTGTGGCGTCGCCTACTTATGGACCAAAAACCATATCTCAGGAACTACTCACCGATTTCAATGAAATTCGGTATATAATATCTTCTTAACACCCTGATGACATGTACGAAATATGGGTGAAATCGGTTAACAACCACGCCTTCTTCCAATATAACGCTATTTTGAATTCCATCTCATGCCTTCTCTGTATAATATATACATTAGGAACCAATGATGATAGCGGAATAAAACTTTACACAAATACGGTATTTGAAAAATATGTAAATGACGGATAATGAAATCTCGATTATCACTTTATCATGCGAGAGTATAAAATGTTCGGTGACACCCGAATTTAGCCCTTCCTTACTTGTTTTAATATAAGATTCTTTCCAATGATGCAAGAATTTCAAAGAAATTTCTAGCAACATTTCTGGAAAATTTCTTCCCGATGTAATTTATATTCTTAAGAAGTGCTTTGCTTGCTTGCGTTTTTTGACAAATCCTCTTAATATTTTTTTTATTTTTACTGATTCTACCTTAATGATCGTTGGAGCTTGCTAACTTAATCTAGGAATATGTCTTGAAGCCATTCCGCTAAACTGGACAGTTTTTATCTCATGTTGGGATTGTGAGGAGACGTTTGTGAGAAGTGAAAACACAGTGTCAACAGGCAGAATTCCAATTTCTATTCACGGCCCAACATATGAAGAAATATCATATATACAAGTGTATTCGAGTACATACAATCTGTGGCTTTCTTCCTAATCTGAATCGCATGCACATACAATAAAGCATTTTACATTTGTATGCAATTTGTTGTCGGTTGCTCATTAATTACATTTACCGAAGGGGGAAACTCAAGGGCATGTTTGGTGGAAACAAAGGCGTATCTTTGTAGATTGGAAACGCCAACATGGTACGTGACTGAATACTGAAGCAGCAATAAAGGAGGAATAAAATGGACCAGCTACACGCACACATGCCCACATGCACACGTACACACACGCAGTACATGCCCATGGTGCATTTAAAGAACTCCTTTAAGGATTTGCGGTGGGTGTGGCACATACACGTACATACGTACGCATGAAAGCGAATACCTTTGCGTAAATGACTGAGCCAAATGGGGTACCACACTGTACCATATATGTGTGTTGGTCACACATTCTAATAGGTATACGATAAATTTAAATTTGGTGTGCAAAAGTAATTAGAAATGTGGGGACGAAGACACACAGGTTTTATTAGCAAAAGGGAAAAGATTGGGTCTTTATAAAAAGTAATTTACAAATGCTAATTTTCTGATTTTGGAGAGCATCACTTAACTCCCTTCTGTATTTAAGCACTATTAAAATTAAGAAAAGGTGTCGCCTTCGGTCTAGCTCGCTCTGTCTCATGAGTCTGTTCGCTAGAGGACGCTTCGAGTGGATATTTAATTGTTAGTAATAATGTTTTTCGCCTTTGAAAGCTCGCAGTTTTATTTTATTACACACCTCTACAGTTGAAGTGGCAAGCATGATTGATTTTAATTTTGCTTATGGCTACTTTCGGACTATTATAATATTTCCATTCTAAAGTATTTTTGTGTTTGGCGTAAAACTTTCAATTAATGGGTATTTTTTACGCATTTTATTAAGATAAGCGTTTGTCATTGCGTTTTATAAAGGATTTCGGTAAATGACCGCTGCGGCAGACTCGAATAAATTCCAACCGAGCGGCTCAATTTTCGACCACAATCATCTCGGACTTATCTGCGCAGAAAATGAACACCACATCACCCCAAAAAACATGGATCAGGCGTTATATTGTACGATCTTGGAGGAGACGCTACAGACCGACGATGCGAGATAATGCGCTCACCGAAAGTTCCTTCCATAAATTGATTTGATTTTTAGAAGCAAAAGTCGTTCAACAACTCAGGCACGAAGTAATCAATAATCATGTCTCTGTAGTGTTCCCCATTGACTATAACATTATGATCGGCTTCATTTTTGAAGAAAAATGGAAGAATGATCCCCTTTGCCCATAGAGCACCAAAAACAGAACTATTTGATGATGTAACGGCGTCATGGGACATGAATGTCCATTTTACTTTGGGCCAAGTCATGATAGGCTGGAGACTGTTGTGTGGTGAGATCTCTCCTTCCGTCTTTATGCTTTTTATTTCCTGCTTTATAAAAAGTGTTGCAGTTGTCGGATTTAGTTCAAATATGCGCCGTTTCTTCGATAATCTGTTTCCCTCTAGACGGCAACTTCATAATATCCACTCGTAGAAGCCCCCCTCCTTATTTGCGAAGAACTCGGACAGCCACTTTTTATAAGCCTCTTTTGAGTTCAACTTACACCAACAAAGGCGTTCGCCATGGACAAGAACAGGTGGTAATCACTTGGCGCTACGTCCGGGCTATATGGTGGATGCGATAAAACCTCCCATCTGAGCTCCCGTAGCTTCGGACGAGTCATCAACGAAGTGTGTGATTTGACGTTGTCCTGGTGGAACACTACACCCTTCCTGTTGGCCAATTCTGGACGCTTCTGATCGATTGCCTGCTTCAAGCGGTCCAGTTGTTCGTAGTAGATGGTAGAATTAAGCGTCTAGCCATATGGGAGCAGCTCATAGTGGATGATTCCCTTCCAATCCCACCAAACACACAGCAAAATCTTCCTGGCCGTCAATCTGGGCTTGGCCACTGTTTGGGACGATTCACCAGCCTGCGACCACGACCGTTTTCGCTTGATATTGTCGTATGTGATCCATTTTTCGTCGCCAGCCACCATCCGCTTCAAAAATGGGTCGAGTTTTTTGATACCATTTTTTAGTACGATTTGTCCTTTGCTTCATAACACGATTTCATTTTCATTCGACGAAGCGTTTTTCCCAGCGAACATTCTTTTGAGATCTGAGAACAGGAAATTGTCTTTGAAACTAGATCTCGACAATCCGGTGTATGCGGCAGCGATTCGAAGCCCAATTCATGGATTTTTGCTATCGTTTACACTGACTTGTGACACAGTGTATTGTCTTTGTGAAACAACACTTTTGTTTCTTCAAATGCACCCGTTTTTCGGCGATTTCATCTTACAAACGGTACAAAAACGCTATGTAATAGGCGCTGTTGATAGTCCTTCCTTTTTCAAGGTAGTTCATAAAAATTATTCCAAGCACATCCCAAAGTACGCCATAACTTTGCTACAAACTACCCAAATATTCGTGAATGTTATGATATGCACGTTCAGTTAATAACTTTGGAGTGACTGCTATCCCGAACAACTTCACTTTGTGGTCATCCAAAATTATTTTGTGGACTTTTTGTTGTATTCGTCGATAACAACTTTTGTTGGGCGTCCATTGTGTTTACCCCCTTCATTTTATCACGCCTTAATTTAGCATACCTATCCCTGATGTTTGTCAGTGGCCAGAAGCTCGTCATCAGGCTAAGATTTTGCTTCAACTGTATTTTTTTCCCCTTCAAAAAGCAATATTTTTTGGAGATACCAAAGTCCTCGAAATGATATAATTCCCAAAACTCGACAACTGTAAAATTTATACATGTTCCTTTTGAAGGCTAAAACTAAAAAAAAATCGTATGAATATAAAATTAGTAGCACTTTGTGTTACCCTGGATTATACACAGGACTCGTGGTTTTGCCTGAAATCGAGGTAAACCATTCCTAACTCTTAAAAATTCAGTCACGCCCCTTCCTTTCTTTTCCCGACCACAGATCGCCCACAAATTAGTTTTCCCTTAAGCTTTATTATCTTACCTTTCGTTTCTGATGGGTTCCAATCTATTATGAATTTCTGTTTTTATACCCTGAACAGGGTATATTAAGTTTGTCACGAAGTTTGTAACACCCAGAAAGAATCGTCGAAGACCCTATAAAGTATATATATAAATGATCAGTATGTCGAGCTGAGTCGATTTAGCCATGTCCGTTTGTCTGTCCGCCTGACCGTCTGTCTGTCTGTATATATACGAAGTCCCTCAGTTTTTAAGATATCGTTTTGAAATTTTGCAAACGTCATTTTCTCTTCAAGGAGCTGCTCATTTGTCGGAACGGCCAATGTCGGAACACTATAACATATAGCTGCCATACAAACTGAACGATCGGAATCAGCTGCTTGTATGGAAAACTTTCACATTTGACAAGATATATGAACGAAATTTGGTATAGAATATTTTCTAAAGCAACAATGTAATCTCCGAAGAAATTGTTCAGATCGGTTAACTGTAGCATATGGCTGCCATACAAACTGAACACATAGTTACTAACAGAAATGCACCTGGGAAGGGTATTTAGCTACGGTGCAACCGAAGTTAACGTTTTTTCTTGTTTTTTTTATTATTTAACCTGGGTCTACAAATATGTTTGAACATTGTCTGTTTCTGTCAAGTATTATTTAAGTTGAAGCCAAATATGTATATAAATTTTAGTTATGTAATAATTATACTAGTCATTAAGAACCTGGTGTTCGAACTTCGAGTCTATATTCAGACTGTCACTTACATATATAACATGTACTTATACCCATATAAAATGCGTAGATAAAAATTAAACACCAGCTTGGTCTTTATGGTACGGCATGCTGCAAAGCGCCTTCAAGTATGCCACAATTTACTTTGCATGCCAGTTCGAGAAGTTCTCGCAGCGCCAAAGCTATTTATCATCATTTCGATTTTTCCGCTTTAATAAGTGGCTAGTGAAACCACGGGGAATGGAGTGCAGAATGCTTTAAGTACTGTGAGTAATGAGAACTTTTATTGCGAAAACGATTACAATTACGAAATGCGCATGAACGTATTTATGTATTTAAATAAAGTTGTTTGCATTTTTATTTAAATACAATTTTGTTGCTTCATGTGCAAAAGTGAAAGTGGTATACAAACTCCACTTAAAAATGAGGAATGACTGATAAGAATATAAAGAGATATTTTGGAAGTGTATTACTCGTACACGTAATGACACGGAAGCTATGACAGGACGCTTGAAAAAATCTCAGAGATTTCTTAAAGTACACAGAATCTGCCCTATGTTGTTGCTGTTCTAGCGGTTACTGAATCCCCGCTCGAGTGGTAAGATTCAAGTTGATTGTCAACGAAATCAGCTAACGGCGGACATATGAAACGTGCTGTTTCGACGAGGTGGGACTATAAATAGAGGTGTTCGATGAGTGGGGTTCATTGGGCATGCGAAGAGGTGGTTAGAGTCATGCGGAGTTAATGCACGCAGAACCTATATTTGGTATGCCAGGGTCAATTGCAGATATTTTAGGAGTTTAGCATGTTACAGTATTCAGAACGAAGACGATTCTTGGGGCAATTCGAGCTCCACGTCTACTGTGTTGAACTCCAAGTATTCACTGGAAGGTGAAGTTGTTAATGGATCCTCAGTGAATGGGGGTCCGTGAGAGTCTGAAGTTTGCTGCGTCCGTAGTCTGATCGGCGTGATATGCCATGTCGTCGACGTATTCAAGGAATGACTTCTTGCATCCACGTTTCTGACACGTCTGAAACTTCTTCATCTGCATTTAACTATGTGCAGGCGACCATATCAGTGCTACGACCGGCCGACCGATTGCTTTGTTAGTTGTCAACGAGACTTGTTTGTCCTTTCCTCAGTTCATAATATGGTCGCTGTGGATTTATTGGATAGAAAAGGCGAGAAAGATCGGTGAGATAGCTGTCTATTTTGAACACACGCCATAAATTCCATTGCCTTACCTCAATATCGTACATCAGTATGTGTGTGTGTATATATAAAAATATATAGAATTTAAACAGTTACGTGGAGCGGAAAACTAACATGTAGAATCCCCTGTTTAAATCTTCTTAACATAAAATTTTGTCCTCGGAATACTCGTAGTACGGCTGAGTGACGATCGCTCAGATGGTTCGTGGTCCACCTCTTCAGCCATGGAGGGAGTGTAGATTGTTGGATGCCGTCTAGTAGCGTTGTGTGGTTGACTATGTCCAAAGCTTTTTACTAGTCCAACAACTACTAAGATCATTCTTCCTGCTGTTGCTAATGTCGTAGCCAAAGAATTATATCGGGTTGACAGTCCTTGATTGGATAAAAAAACTACGTTGACCCGACTGTCGTGGGATCGTTCTCTAACAGGATGATTTTGACCTACCTGGATGTTTATGACGCTAAGTGCTTGGGCAGTGTATGTACTTTCGGGAAGTCATCTTGATCTGGTCTTCTGGAGTCAGACAGTGAGTGACAGTTGGAAGTAACAAGCTTTGAAGTTTTTACACTACTGGCGAAATGAGAGTTTTCGAACGATGAACTCCACTGAGTGGCGGGTTTCCCTGGTTTCAATAGGAAGACAATTTTTCCGAATTTCCACAATTGGTGTATATGAAGAATGGTCAGCGACCGGTAGAGGACCTTGGGTAACTTACTCCCGCCGAGCTTAGATTTGTCATCAGCATGTTTATACGGTTTGGATCGAGGAATTTAGATAACTTCATCTAGGTAATGACCCTCTAAACCGTCTCACCGGTGAAAGTAAGTGGCGCGGAGTTTTTCGCCATTTTGGGCAGCTGCGGGGTAAAATGTCTATCTGCCTTGTCGGTTGAAGAAGGTGGAAATTGAACTGGCGGGTATGATATCTTCGGGACCAAAAGTTTAACCTCCTCCGAGCTTTGTACAGTATACGTCGAGATTACGGCTAAGTGCGGAAGTATGACTGGTTGCTAGAAGCAACACGGACTAGTCATCGGCAATAACTGGTCGTTTAACTCTCAGAACCAAACTTAATGGAAGAAAGACGGTAAAGATGGTTATTGATTTTGAAAAACTACCGAAATCGTTAATCATTAAATATTACTTAAGGGTCCTCTCCTTACAATAAAGTTGTGGTGCGAGGCAAATAGTTTTGTAGCCCAGGATCTAAGCAAACTCGTCAATAGTAACAGCTTAGTTAAAGAAGTAAAACGGATAAGTTTGGTAATGAACGAGAATAGACGAAATGACTGTCGGCATCATATATAAATAAGTAGTCAGAAGATGATCGAATTCGGTAACCTTGTAGCTGGTGGAATTAAATTCGAAGTTATAAACAATTACTCACAATTGATATTTAGGTGAGTGAGCATTTTCGAGAGAGTAATTAAAGGAAGTTGTGAGAACTATCTCTCATAGAAAGACAAAAAGGTCTGAGTTTCTGTCAATCGGTGAAATAAAAAAAAACGTCTCGTGTACCATTTTTGGTCGTGAGAGAAAGTATAAAAACCTACGATTTCATTTGCGCTCGAATAGAATAATTGTGAACCCAATGAAATCGCATTATTTGATTGAAGTTTGAAAGAAATAAGAGGAGCTTTGTTGGAAGTCTTCCTTTCTATTTTGTTTTGCTAGCCCATTAGTACTATCAGATCGACACACACCACCTCTTCGTCGATTTTAAAGCTGTTTAAAATGAATGAGAGCAAGACGAAATATCCTCAGTCGCGACTTGGCTCTCACGTCACTATTGACGTAGTCGAAGTCGTAGATAATTTCGTCTATTTTGGAACCAGCATTATCACCAACAACAATGTCAAAGACCAAATTCTACAAGTTCCTCATCATTTTCGTCTTATTGTATGGTGCGAAAGCATGGACAGAAACATCAATTGATTAGTCGGCGTTACGACTTTTCAAGAGAAAGGTTCTGCGGATGATTTATGATTCTTTACGCTTTGGCAACGGTGAATACCACACTCGATGGTACGTAGAGTTTTACTAGACAGAGACAGCGGCTATGCTGGCTAGGTCATGTCATCCGGATTGATGCAAAGGCTTCAGCTCTCAAAGTATTTGACGCAATACCTGCCAGGGGAAGAAGGGGAAGACCTCTACTCCGTTGGAAAGACGAGGTGGAGAAAGACCTTGCTACACTTGGAATCTCCATTTGGCGCCAAACAGCGAAGAGAAAGAACGACTGGTGCGCTGTTGTTACCTCGTCAATAACCGCGTAAGATGCGTCTACGTCGATAAAGAAGAAGAAGAAGCTCATACTTTCATTAATCTCACCAACTTGGTCGTTTTGAAAAAAAATAATAATTTATTTATTCATTCAAATGTAGAACCTGCTAATGTAAGGACTGGTTTTCACCGTTATTTTGCTTTATTTTCAATTAAGCCACTTCCATTTATAAAACTCAGTTTTGATATAATTTGCCAGCGTTGATTGACCGACCACCTGTTGCCGGCCCATGGCTTATGCTGGACAGACAGTACACCGTTAACAACGCGACTGGATTGAGTTATGACAGCAAAACCTATTACAACGGAGATGAAAAAGAAAGCGAAGCGGCAAGAGAAAAATGTACGATGCTAGACGAAAACTAGGTGAGCAACGACCATTGCGAGTGCAAACAAATGGAAGAAAAGGGCAAAAAAAGCAAATAGAAAGCGAAAAATAAAAAGAAAAAGAAGAGGTAAGTAAGAAAATCGAAAAAGGCAATAATACAGCAGACAAAACCTGTATATGTTGTATGTTGCATGTGTAGTGTTGTTGCCCCACGCTTATTCCGCTGCTTACGCGCGTTTTGCTCTTTTTCCTTGGCTTACTGCCACCATAAATTTTCATTCAACATTCGTTGTGGACATTTCTCACTTCCGTTTACCTGCCGCCATTACTAAAGCGAAAACCGTGGCAACAACCACCACCGATGCGGCATGCAACAGCAGCCAGCCCAAAGGTGACTACAACAAATCATCCATACAACCGCGCATTCGTAGAATCTTCCTGCTGGCAATAAGTTAGTACAACTTTCTGTCTGTCCTTGTGTACTGCCGCGTCGCATGCCGCTCTCCTCCACCTTGCCGCCGCCGCCGATTGCAGTCGTTCGTACGTTTTTGTTTCTTACGCCAATTTAGCATTCAGACGTGCCGCAATTGTAGTAATGCCCATATGTTATTGTTGCTATTGTTGTTAACAACTTGGCAATTTCTCCTTTTTCGCCAAGCTCACCATTCTCGCGAGCGCACACACACACACCAACATTTGTGCATGCAATACAGCTTACAATTGTGGCGTCAACATTTTTGAAATATGGCTATCAGCGCAGCGGGTCAATGAGCAGCCAGCCAATATGGATGGAACCGGTAGATTTCGTTTGCGGTGGATATTAGCACAAAGCGCCGTGCTTGGTGCATATTACCAGCACAATTGCTTGGGGCGGCACGGCGCGGCGGTGTCTATTATGTGGTCGCCGATTGCGCGGCCAAAGTTGCGGAGGTCATTGGGGAGGCGAGATTTTGGTATTGTCTTCTGGACAAAAAAGGGTGCTTGGTATTAGCGGTCGAGTGCGAGACCGGGAGACAGAGGGTCACGGCGAGTGAGTTGCGGCCGAGAGACTGAGCGCCAAATAACACATTCGAACACCGTGTTGCAGGATTCGTGCGCCGCTTAATGCTGGCAATTTTAATGGAAAAAGTTTCGGCTTGCGATGGCATCACGTAAGCTCGCCTCATCAATCTTGCAATCAAACGAAAATGTTACAACATCAAGACGCGACGTGCGCTGACGTTTCGGCAACACTCCTGTTGCTTTTTGCTCTTCGCAGTAGTTTGCGCGTAGTTGTTGTTACAAGTGTTCTGACAGCTTTTGAGAATTATTTGCAAAATCCACGGAAATGGACACTTAAGATCTTAAATGAAGAACGACGCAAACTTAAAAAGTTCTCGCAATGAATGCGAGAAAGTGTAAAAAGACGGGAAATGTGGGAGGGATATAAGGAGGCAACGCTTACCTTGGCATACTCGTAAATGCGAGCACAGCATAGGTAATAAATAGCCAATATTAGTGAGCGTTTAAAAGGACCGTTAGCGACGGCAGGGTGTAAATGAGTTGGCGAGTGTTGGGTGTGCGAAAGTAATTAGTTAGAAGGGTTCATAATTTCCATAACTTCACTGAACATTAAAGCGCTTTTAGAACCTTGTGACACTTCATATTTTGGTCTTATAGTGTATCATAAGCTCGAGGGCTGATTTATCGGTATTAAACTATGTAGACAAGTCCTTCTCCACCTGATCTCTCCAAGGGAGTGGAGGCTTTCCCTTTCCTCTGTTTCCATCGGCCGATACTGAATCAAAAACCTTCAAAGCTGAAGTGTTCTTTCTCAACCGGACAGCAAGACCTTGCTTGCGCAGCCGGTGTCTTTTGATTCATTGAACTATGTCAATGCCGTCGTATAACTTCTACAGCTCATCGTTGGATTTCAAGGCTGATATTGTTGTTGTTGCTGATTCCAAGACGAAATTATCTGCAGCTTCAAAGTTATGATTGTCAACAGTGACCTGAGAGCCAAGTCGCGACTGCCACCACTGTTTGCTTGATGACAGGAGATAGTTCGAACTGTCATCGTTCACTACCAGACCCATTTGATTCGCTTCCTTATCCATTCTGGAGAAAACCAATGATATCATATCATTGGCGTACGGCGTTCCGCGGTATAGAAGCAGTTCCTTTTCGTTTAGGGCCTAAAAATCGGCAAATAGGTGGTGTGCGTCGACGTGATTTTGACGGGACTTTCCCAAGGCTTGGCGCATGACGAACGTTTCGTCAACACTCGATTTTTCAGGTTCAAAGCCTCTCTTATAAGGTCCAATGACTTTGCTGACAGTGGGCTTCAGTCTTTCTCACATTATGCTCGATAAGACCTAATATGCGATATTAAGGACATTCTTTCCGATTATATCTTGCAAACAATCTGCTAAATGCACCTTGTTAAGTCTTGGTCGATGTGTTTGAATAGCTCGGACGGTAATCCATCGGTATGCTCTGAACATCATGCACTAGATTACCATCGTGGGTGCTACAAGAGTCTTGAAACCTCCGTTTGTTGTCGCATCTTTTCGTAGAACTTGGGAGCATTATCTATCCCGCCTTGCTCGTGTTGTGGGCGATTGCAACATTTCGAGGTAGGCGTTCTCTCTCAGAGAATAAGAGTGCAAGTCGAGTGGAAAACCGTTTCACTTCCGGTGATAGTAGCTTCTCATTGTCATACCTTCTCTGTGTTTGTTGATGGACAGAGGCGGGCTTGTATCTACGCTACAAGAAGATAGTGTTCCGAGTCGATGTTAAGTAAATTGGATACATGTCGTCCATCTAGCAAAACATGACCGATCTGGATTTCGAACGATCCAGAGACAGCAAGGTCGCTCGTTGAATTTTCTTAAGCCGGAATATATTACTAAAGATAACTATATTTCGGGCCCCTGCGAAGTCGATCAGCTTCAACCCATTTGGAGATGTTTCATCGTGGAGACTGCACTTTCCGACTGTTGCACGAAAAACATCTCCTTTGCCCATCCTGGCGTTAATATTGCCAAACACAATTTTGACATCATGGTGGGGACAGCTCTCATAGGTGCATTCCAATCGCTCATATAACACATCTTTGGTTATTTAGTACTTCTCTTCCGTCGTGGGCGCAAATCAGCGATATGTTGAAGAACGGATTGTGACTAGATGTTCATTCATAGGGGTGAATGTCAGAGCTCGGCGATGGAGACTCTCTCTCACCACGAATCTCACACTGAATTTGCGCTCCTTTATATGGCCACTGTAGTAAATAAAACAAAGAGTTACTCGTCTCAGTCGCTGTCCTGGCCATCATCGCACTTCGTGGACGGCGGTGATGTCAGCCTTTACCTTTACGGGGACATCAATCAATTGGACCTCGGCACCTTCTCAATTTAAGGACCGAACAATTCAAGTACATGCCTTTAAATCATAGTCCTTATTACGTTTACTGTGGTCGTCATCAAAAGCGGGGCTTTCATTCGAGGTTGTTGTTTCTTTTTCATTGGTAGTAGTTTCTGTGTAGCGGTTCCCAAACCCAGCGCACAATGTCGCTTGGTGAGTAGTATAGAGTTTTGTACACATTTATAAAGCGAGCCGCTTGTTTCACCTCTGCTGAACACACGCTGCAATTAGACTTCACCGAACCCTTACACCAAATATGTAGGAATTGATACTTAATATAGGGCACATTATTATTTGAAATTTAACAGATTGTTGAATCGCTTTATTCATGTTCGTGGGCGTGGTCCGATTAGGCTCATTTATGCTCATTTTTTTGTACTAAGGAACCCGCAAACAAAGTTTCATCAATATATCTTAATTTTTGCTCAAGTTGCAGCTTGCATGGACGGACAGATGGAAGCAGACAGTCGCCCAGATTTCAACTCCTCTCGTCATCCTGATCATTTATGATTGGTTGTCAAATAAGTCTTGAGGTATTTTCGCTAGTTGGCGCTGAAAGCGCGTAGTTCCAGTTTTATTCGTCGCATCGGGTCATGCTATAACTTTTTGGAAAGCTCATTTCACGCGCTAACACGTGTTTGATTGATTGTCGTTTTTTTTTAAAGTCGTTCGTGAGTTATAGCATCGCAAACATGGAGCAAAATAAAGAGAAAATACGGCATATTTTACAGTACTACTACGATAAAGGCAAAAATGCATCTCAAGCCGCCAATAAAATTTGTGCAGTTTATGGACCCGATACAGTTTCCATTTCCACCGCACAACGATGGTTTCAACATTTTCGTTCTGGTGTAGAGGTGGTCGAAAAAGCGCCACGCACCGGAAGGCCTGTCGTCGAAAATTGCGATAAAATCGCAGAATTGGTCGAAAGAGACCGGCATAGTAGCATCGGTCAAGAGCTGCGCATGAGTCATCAAAAATTCATTTCAATTTCAATAAAAAAAAATTCAAATTCAATAAAAATACCACAAGACTTTTTTGCCAACCCATTATATATAGTATATTTATCTCGATTCCTTTTAGGTGACACGTACAACCTATTATACTCTATAGCAACATGTTGCAAGAGTGTAAACACACACATACCTTTGTACATATTGCCTGAGCATAAATTTTTGCAATGCAGTATGTTAAGAAAATTCCCAAATTTCAGAGTGGTGAATTCGTCGAATTAATTACCCTAATTGAAAATGCAGAAATGCGCATAAATTTTCGCCTCACAGCAAAGAGGCACTCGAGAGTGAGAGCGCCATTTATCATGAAAGCGGTGCAAGCAAAAATTTCTGTAATTAAAATTCAATAAAATTTGAATTTCACTTTTAATGGTCATTCGTTCGTCGTGATTCGTTCACTTGCATACGGTCTTCGTTGCGGATATGCCGCTTACAAGGCGTTCGCGCTCTTTACACACGCGAATGTGAATGGCTATTAATTTTTCACCATTAAATTAAACATCGATAACTTGGAAAACTTTTAATTTAATGACGCGTTATTTCGTTTGCGAACAAGGATGGAACCAATATGTGAATTTTACAGTAGCGGACAAAAAAAAGAGGGCACCTTAGAAATGTGTTTTTATTTGATTTTATTTAAAAATGTGGACCTATATAAAAAAAAAATTTCATGAAACTTTGTATATATACATAAGTATTCGAAACAAAAATAAACAACTTAGTTCAAAATAAATACTTCCATTTTTTATTAGAAGCCGAAATAAAATATTTCCGATTTTTCAATTTCTACTATGATGCTTCTAAAAAATCTTCTCGAAACTAAACGCGATACAATAAAAACTCGTTTTTTTTTTTTTAATTAGTAATAATAATAAAGACATCAAAATGTCTTGATTTAATATTTCGTGGCGCCTCCTTTGTTTTTTATGACGGTTTTTATTCGTTCGGGCATGGAATCAACTAACTACTGTAAAATTTGTGCCGGTATACCATTATATCAAATGTCTTCAATTATTCGGTCAAGTGCTGACAAAATTCTTGGTCTCTTCTTGGTTATGCGCGCTTTCATGATGCGCCTAAGGTTTTCTATGGGGTTTATATCAGGACTGTTCCCAGGCCAGTCCAGTGATAAAACAGCCAATTCTGCTAAATATTTTTTTATCTAAAAAAAAAATAAATAAAATGTGTATTAACCATGTCTTTGTAAAAATGAAATGTTATTAAGGTTATGTAAATGAAAAAAGGTTACTTGCCGATTTGGCTCGATGGCATGGCGCAGAATCATCGTAAAAAATTATGTTGTCCATAAAGGAAAAGTGCTCTTTAATTGACGGGACCCGGTTTTCCTGTAAGATCTGTTGGTATTTAATGGCGTTACTGTAGATGAGAGTGCTTCAGAACATTTACAATATTTTTTATTGGGAGAACGAATTCGATAGCATAAGTGCAAGATTTTATGTCTCACCCATTCAATACGAAACTGATTGCGATTTTGTGGAAATATTTTCTAGTCTACTATGTATTTATGTATCCTCGTAGTAAGGTCCGAATAGTTAAAAAAAAAATTAATAATAATCAGTGAAAGCAGGAATTATTTAGATGATTTTTCATTTATCCTTTAAGAAGATAACCAACATTCTTTATCCCACAAATCACATCAATCAATGGATTTAATGAGAGAACACTTCGATGAGCAGATAACTTCACGTTTTAGATCAGTCAGTTGTCTACCAAGATCGTGTGATATCACACGGTTAGACTTTTTCCTGTGAGTATATGTAAGGTCTAAAGTCAATGTGGACAATCCCGCTTCGATTCAGGCCTTGAAGCAAAACAGCACGCCTGTCATTCGTCAGTTACCAGTCCAAATGCTCGAAAGAGTCCTCGAAAATCCACTCAATGGATGGACCATCTCAGACGTAGCTGCGGCTAACGTTTGAAAAAGGTAATCTTCAAAAAATAAATGCCAAATAATGATCTTTCGAATGGTAATAAACATTTTCAATTAAATTTGAAGTTTCTGTGTTTTTTCTTTAAAAAAGTAGGGAGTCTCGAAATGGTTCACACTTTATGTCATATAAATAAATATATAATTGCGTCGATTCCGATCCTCTGCAATCCTTTTGCAACTTAACTTATTTCACTGGCTTTGATTTTTGTAGAATTCAAACAACATTTTTGACACACATCATATTCATCCAGCAATGCTTCCAGTTCCTTATGTTAAAATTTTATCAATTCCGCCTTATCCAGCAACGTAGTGGGTTTTGCGAAAAACCTGGTTCTATTCCATCTCAGCTGCCAAATGTCTCTTAGGTTTGATCATTTGAAGTCGTGGAATAAGTCCCTTCTCATCCGCTTGAGGTCTGTGAATTCGCATAGGCAATGTTCCAGCATCACTTCATCTTCCGCTTTGAATTCCATCAAATCTACTTTCCCATTTTCTGAAGGCGATATCTTAAGGAAGGTGACTGTGATGATGCCTACAATACTCGTATTACTAAGCTCGCCTTTGCTTGGAATTAGCAGCTTTTTGGTCTGCTCAACATCAACACTACCGCAAAGAAACTTTGTGGTATGCTCGGTATTTTTTGTGTTCCTGTCCCCTGCTTCAAAGGACCCTTCAAAAGGGCTGAATGGCCTGGGTCAGCTTATTGCGTTTTCAGCAGCCTCCAAGCAAGCCAGCTCGTCTACCTTTTCATTTCCTTCTATTCCTATATGACTGGGTACCTTGTTACATACTAAGAACCTAGTTATTGTCTGCTTGCATAGTTAGGTTATGTGGGATCTAGTATTGGTACTACGGATGCTCTTAATTGCCGCTTTGCTATACACTAGTATATTTATGGATGTGCTAGTTGGAGCAGACGCTTACTTAGAACGTTCTATTATGCCCACAATTTCGGTTGAAAGACAAAATTGTTGTAATTTACTCCTGTTACTTTTTCACTCTTTGATCTGTCAGTAAACATGTAGATTTTGCCATTAAAACTGTTGGTCCAATCTTTCCTACTGGGTAATGAAAACGATATGTTTAGTTTTTCGTGGATCTCCTTTTCTCGCTTGCGTAATAGTCGTCTCCGAAATAACATAAAATGAAACTGGGTTGTCGCTTCTATGGGTTCTCAGTTTAACTCGGCTTCAAAACTTGTATGTGTAATTTTGCGATCTTGGCCTCATGATAGTCTATTACAAAATTATATTTGTACCCTGGGTGGGGTATATTAAAGTTCTCAGAAGGAAACAGCCGAGACCCCAAAAAATATAATTGATCAGCGTGGCGTACCGAGTCGATTTAGCCAGGTCCGTCTATCTGTCGATCTCAACTTCATACGCGAACTAGTTTTTGAGATAACAATCTGAAATTTTGCACACGGAGAGGCCGTTGTTGGACTAATATAGGGTAATTGCGTTCGTGTATAGTTGTCATGTCATGGCTTTTATGGAAGTTTTTCTGACGAGGTATCTATCGTTGCAACCGAAGTTAACATTTTTTATTGTTTTGTTTGAAATTAAAGTTGACTGCACAAGAGATCTATAATATTCATTCCTCGACATGCGAACCTATTCATGGCTTATTCAGAAGAGGTTACATTTTGGAGCGAATTATTTCAGAATTCAAATGCATGATAAAATAACAGAATTATGGAGCGAAGTTCTGACAAGAGTAGCGGTTAATATTTATTTTCTTTCAATTCGGCAATTCCTTTATGCAACTATTAAATAATGATTAAACCATTTTCCAATGCCGAAAGTGTTGCCTTTCACATGCCAGATTCGCCATAGAAGTCTTCAGATGGCGTCGAATACCTTCCAAATGCCAATTCAAGTAGTGAAAACGGACAGTCATACTGCGCGACGCAGTCCTGCGAATCAGCTTTGCGGTAGGCATGGTCATAAGCGGCAATGTCGGCATCCTCACGCAACTCCCGGCTGAATATGCGTTGCTTGGGTAAACTGCATGCAAATATTTTTATTAAAAAATCTGCATTCACCAACTGAAAATAATCAAAAACCGACTCACCTAAATATCACGCGCAGAATCTCACCAATCATGCCCATTTTGGTGCGGCTAAAATACTGACGACTCTCACACAAAGCACGAAGCACACAGTCACGTCCGCTATAGCCCATGCTGCATGCAGGTAGGAAAAGAGTAATAAATTTAGTAATTCTCTTATAAATCAGAAGAATTTGTATTTTAATTGCAATTAAAAGCAAGCCAAACTATAAACAGAGTGTAATTTTTTCATTTACTTGTTCACAGCTTCGGCGATACGCTCATAGATGGCACGCTTGCTGCGTCTGTGATGCACAGCCATCGGCAACGGACGTCGGCTAAGCCCATGCAGTTGATTAAGTACCCATGTGGCGTTGGGCAAATCATATCCAATGCCAAAATTTAAACCAAAACTCATGTAACTGTAATTAGGATTACCAATGATGCCGATTGTTATGCAGACCGATGTCTAAAAGTGTGAACGATTATGCTCAGTTGACGTGGCGCAGACCATATGAGAGTTTGAGGTTAAGGAATTACTAGTGAAAAAAAATGTATTTCGCAAGATTTGGAAGGAAAATAAATAAAAGAAAGTTTGAGTTCTTTGCTAATAGTGACGACCTTGTTTTGAGGGTACGGAAATAAAATGTAAATTTTATAAACCAGTGCAATCTCCAAAAGCACCAAACTTCATATTTAGTAAAGTTGAATTTATTTCAGTTTCCCGTTGTGTAAATTTCTTAAATAATGCAGCATGTTGCCATGCCACGGTTTCTGTGTCACGCAAAGGCCACAAGAATGCGAAGAGTTTGAAAATAAATACGAATCTGTTTTCAAACTTTGCACACGAGTGAATAAATACATTTAAAGTTCGGTACGTATAATATAAAGGGTGATTTTTTAGAGCTAGCTTAGCCCGGACAAACTTATACAGCACTTAGTATACATTCAAAACTTCTTTGGCTTCGGTCTATGTATATAACTAAGATCAAGATGGAGGCTGAAGATTCGTGAAGATATTCTTTGGGATTGCTAATATCCAGATAAAATGGAATTATGGTCGAATATCCGAGCGAAATGTATAGTTTCAAAGACTATAGAATATCGCTGCCGTACAAACAGTTCGAACAAAGCCACGTTCTTGTATTGTAGAGTTAGAGCCTGTTTCTTGCAAATTTTGGGTTCTAAAATGGAAAATGATAGTAAAAATTACTCAACGCGTACGGTTTTTTGTGTCGTAGTCAAGGGATAGAGAGATCAAAGCACCGTAATTTACCAAAAAAACAAAAATAGCTCTAAGTGATGGAACATGCTTCAACTCGAATTCGGATGATGGAGTCATGTGTATGTAAAAGTCCACCCAAGTGAGGAAAACTCTCTGACCGACATTCACTTGGGAGTGACCAGAAACGATTCTTTTACATATAGGTCTTAGGTCAAGTATCGTCTGGGTAGCCGAAAAACATCCGTTTGAAGACGAGCTAAAGTTAGCTAAAGCCCAGGGTTGTGCGCTGGGTTTGGGACCTTTAAAAAACACCCGCACTGAAAATAAGAAAACAGCCTCGGATAAGATCCCCACAATACTAATACGGCTGTGTAAACTGACGTTGATTAATACCATAATCTCCGTCTGGGAAGGACCTCTCCGAGCCGTTTGATACCAAACAATGTTTCGGGTAAAGTGACTCCCTATCGTGCGGCTTCTTCAATTGTGATTATATTGATATCATTGACCTCAACAACCGCGCTATTAGTTCTGCTTTCTCTAGCCTGGCGATGGATCTAGTAGTGAACGACGGCAAGACCAAATCTCTCCTGTTAAAATCTTTGCACTCCCGATTTGGCTCCCATGTCACTGTTGACAGTCATAACTTCGAAGTCGAAAATAATTTCGTCTATCTTGCAACTAGTGTTAACACCAAAAAAAAACGTCAGCAGGTAGGCAAAGGAGAAATAAAGCCCTCTCTCGACGAACAAAAGCCAAGTTCTGCAAGTCACTCATCATACCCGTCTTGCTACATGATGCATAGGCATGGATGTTGACAACATCTAATGAGTCGGCGTTGCGAGTTTTCGAGAGAAAGGTTCAAAGAATTATTGGCCTTTGCGGATTGGCAACGTCGAATAGTCGATGAAACGATGATGTGTACGCGATATCTGACGACATTGACTTAGTTCAGCATATTAAAAGACAGCAGCTACGCTGGAGTCGTACGAATGAATGAAAACACTCCAGCTCTGTGCAGTACCCGCCGAAGGAAGCAGAGGAAAACCATCCTTCGTTGGAAAGACTAGGTGGGGAACGACCTGACTACACTTGGAATCTCCATTGGATGCAAAAAAAAAGAAAAAGGAAGAATGACTGGCGCACTATTGTAAACTCGACTATAACCGGGTAAGCGGTGTCTACGTCAATAAAGAAGAAGAATTGCAAAATAGAATTGTTCCATCAGAATGGTGGAAATTAATTCGTGAAACCATACCTTTTTGAGATAACGCAGAGTGGTCAGCCAGATCATACGATTTGACTGCTTTAGACTAATTTTTTTTTTACATAAGATTAGACAATTTTTTCTGTTACTACGTCAAGTGAGTTGTAAAAGCTAATAAACCAGCTGTAGTGTATCCAATGGAAACCATTATAATCAGTGAGCTATCATCGAGATATGAACGACGAATCTGAAGATCCGTAAAATTGGACAGCAGCGAGAGGTTGGTCTTTATAAGACACAGTCTCACATTGCCTTCCAGTACTAAATGCTATGAAATTTGCGTGATAAGGACAAAAGAATCGGCAATTTTGGTAACAAAGTTTTAAAGCGCTAAAAAAACACCCTTTATATGCCCGCTTCAAAGCATGTGTGTAATTATAATGTTGGCAGACAAGCATTTTTCAGCGCATTATAATTCCCTAACCAATCATTAATAAAGCAATAAAAATTTGCTGCCACATACGGTGAATGATGTTCCCTCCGGAAAGGCCAGATAACGCTTGCGACGCGACAGTATGCGTTGCCACTGCGTTTGCAATGGGCCCGCTGTTGACTTTCCAGCTGCACTATCCGTTATGTTAGCTGTATGAATTGCTGTTGCTGTTGTTGTTGTTGACATTGCTGGCGCTGCAGGCGTAGCGGGTGAACTGTAAGTGGGACAAGGCATTAGAGACCTCATTGGCGTAGCTGCAACTTCACCAGTTGTGCTGCCAGCCGCGCCCGCTGCATATGCTGCAGACGCACCGCCTTTATTTGCAGTTGTTGCTGCTGCATGCCGCACAGAAGTCGCCGCCTTTGTGGTTTGTAGCGTTGTGTTCGCCACTGTCGTTGATGTGCGCAATAATGTTGTTGCCGATGCCATGGCGGTCGTTATTGGTATACGCGTTGTCGGCGCTAACGGTGTTGCTGTCGTTGTTGCTGCTATTACTGTATTAATATTTGTTGCAGCATGCGATTTTTCTGTGCGCACACACACACACGTTGCATTCCGACAATTTGGCATCCCATTTGTTGACGATAATAAATCATGACTGCGCAATGTTGGCCACGCTGCTGTTGCATGGATTATACGCACGGTTGTTGTTGGTGTTGATAGTGTTTTTGTTGTTGTTGCTAATGCTGTTGCCCATTTGGACCTTGTTTCATGCGCTTCGGCTGTTGCTGCATGCTCTATTGCTGACTTGGCAGCTTGTGCGTTTGTAGTTGTTGTTGCAGCTGGCGTTGCAGCTGTTGTTGCTTGTACGGTAGTTTTTACTGTCATTACCGATGCCGTGGCCAACGCTGATGTCGTCAAATGCATTGCTGTCGATTTTATTGCTGGGCGCTTTGAAATTGCTAACGTCGCCGCATTGCTTGTTGCTGATGTTGTTGTTTTTGTTGTTCCTATTGGTGCTACCATACTTCGCTCGACCTTTACTGCGGCTGCTGCTGCTGTTGTTGTTGTCCACACATTCGTTTCCTTTTTGTCATTGCGAAAATTGTCAACGCGTTCATTTATTGTTGGCATAACGGTCGCCTTGTTGTTGGCATGCGTACCATTGTGCGCGCTCATAGCAAGTGGCCTTGCTGCAGCAATAGAAACAAACGGCACGTTGGCACTTGCTGATAGCGCTACTTGTAGTGCTGTGTTGTTGTTTGCTCCATTTGTTCCTCGTGTCATTTTGCTTTTGTTGTTGCTGTTGCTGTTGTTCGTACTTATTTCATCGTCATCGCTGTAATCACTCAGTTTTTGGCCGAAAAATGCCACGTCAGCTGTGTTGTTATTGGTGCTTATTGTGTTTGTTGTTGGTATTTTCATTGTTGTTGCTTTCCCTTTAATAGACATTTCGTGTGCAACTCTTTGTTGCTCGGCACCGGTTGGTGGTATTGTTTTTGTTTCTGGTGTCGTGGCAGCGCGTGCTGCTGATTTGTCAAATTCTGTCATGACATTGGCCGCAATAACAATGTGCGCATTCGCGTTTGCAATTTCCGTCGCAATTAAATCGTAAATCAATGCATTTATAGCGATTAAACGATAATCGAATAATGAGAGTGACACGCTGCAGAGCCAAAACATTGCGCGTGGGTTTGATTGAGTGCTGTCGAATTTGATTTGAATGCTGGTGTTCGTCGAAATACGCTTACACCGTTATAAACTTTTTGAGCTAAATAATTCGTTATCTGAATTTAATATATTAATATTATTTTAATTCTTCTAAGTTTTGTATTGCTTTTTATTTACAAAAAAAAACTTTCTGCTAACTTTCCCACCCAAGGCAGATAGGTTGAGAGGTTGTCTAACGATACCCCTATAGGAGGCCCATTCTGATACCACCGGCACTAAAGTCCTCTATTAGCTCCTCTCTAAACCACCATGCTTCTTCTGAAGCTCATCAGTACTAAAAGTTTTATCTGAGTATCCTTCAAGACGTCGTCAAGAAACCCTTGGCTGATAGTGGCGATTATTTTCCTATTTAGAGCTTTACAATCTCATGGAAGATGTATGACAGTCTCCTTCTCTTTTAACTCCTAACAGGCTTTCTTAGTCTATTGGAATGTCTTCCTATTAGACAGTGACCTGTTAGTTAGGTTAGGTTAGATGGCTGATCGATGATCACACGTGGACTGGTATACCATATGTAGTTCTTTGTGAAGGCAAAGAAAATAGGAACTCCTGAACGTCGTCTGGTGAGATTCCCAACCTTACCGCATGGACGCCAATAGGACAATGGCCTGTTAAAAACCCCACAACTAGAGAGAGTCTAGCCTTACTGAGGGCAAAGAGAATGCTAGCACTTGCGATCAATCTTGTGGTGGCCCAGCGTTGACCAAGCTTCCACGAAGCCCAGCCATGCAGTAATAGAACCAAGAGGATACGAGAGCACCGACCCGCTCCCATTCTACCGATAGCGGTTCTAGGGTGCCTTTACTGGCTAGCTCCTCAACTTTACAATTTCCTGCGATTATGCTATGTCTCGCCACTCAAATCAGTCTTGTCACGAAGACCCTCGATGCTATTGATAGACAGGTTAGGCACTTCTCGACCGGATCTAGTATCGCCGCTTTGCTATCTGAGCACTCCGGAGCAGCAGATCTACTGCTACCTTGAGGCTGAAACCTTGGCATGGAAGACACTGCAATAGTCTGGAAGTCTGAAACTGGAGTTGATAGAGAGCTCCCGACAGTAAGCCCCTCAAGCTTTGACCCATCCGTAAGAGAAGCTCACTGCCGCTCGCTTCCAACGGCTTCTTCCCACCCATAGCTCCCTCGTCGATATTTGGGCAGAGAAGGAGGCGGCAGAGTTCGGTTTGACGACTCCGTAATCTATATGATACCTTCTAGTACCCTTACTAGAGTTATTATATCATTCCTTTTAAATTTTAATATTACATAAATGTGCGGCACATATTTCACTCCTGCCACGTTTTCCTGCTTGTTGAGCAAGTAAGGGATTAATTCCACCCAGACTGAGCTATATTTATAAGACATCTGTCGATTAGATATCTGCAATTAGGCAGAATCATAAAAAATTCCCTCTTTTCCGGGGTCTAATTGTAGGGTGGTGCCCGCTCAGGCTAGTTCATCTGCTTCACAGTTTCCTGGGATATCAGATTGTCCTGGAACCCACTGCAGACTTATCGAGAAATATGAAGTTAGAGTCACTAAGATATCAAGGTGAAATAATCACTAAATTAGACCAAATCTCTCAATCTCAATGCTGCCTGGTTCTCTGTATTTATAAACACACATTTTCCTTGTTGTGAGCACGCTCCTTGTCATAATAAGAAAGCTTTCTTTGGAAGATATTACAGTGCCCTGGTAGACAGAAGGCGATTTTGCGGTTATCTTGTTTGGAACCATCTATATAGATGCTTATCTCTGCGCCCTTGTCTGCATCGCACTCTTCTCTGAGAGAGAAGGCAATATTGGGAATCGGATTTAGATTAAACTGTGTAGTATTTCGAAACTGAAACTTTTTGAGTATCATAAAATGCTCCTTCTTACTGGCGACTACAAGGGAGAATTCTCTCTGTCTAAGATCTGACTTCGCTGCCGTTTGTTTACAGAACAAGCTTGTTGTTTGTAGGTGTAAAATTACGTTAAGTGCCCAGCCTGAGAGCTTCATTGCTGCAAATACTGGTTGCTCTTTGTATGCTTTTCATTCGTGTTACCGCGTATTTTTCCCCTTATGGGCCACCATACCAATACATCGGAAGTCATAAATGTTCTTGGAACTGCTGTGGAGAGCCAGTGTGCTACCCGAGATGTTAATACTCCCGATCATTCTTTTACATGTGTAAAGCGCTTTAGTTGCTTTTTTACCATAGCTTCTAAATTCGGTTTACACGAGAGCTTCCTGTCCATACTTAGTCTCAAGCAGCTTACCTTATCTCCTATTACTAGCCTGGTACCAATTGCTGGAATATTGTGTTTCCTAGTGAACAATACTAGCTCTATCTTGCCAGCATTCAAGTGCAGTCCGATCGATCATTTAGCACTGTCTGCATAAGTTTAGCAAGGGTAATCGGGAATTTATCTCTAATCGAAACTGCCACATCATCAGCCTAGGCCCTTTTTTCAGATCCGGCAATATTTTGGAGGGGCTGAATAGTTGGGGTTCAGCTTAAGGCGAATGTGTTTCCAGCTGTCCCCGAGTGAGCCAACTCGACTGCCTTTTCATATGATATTAACCTAGTTACCTACTAAGAATCTAGTTATTGCCCGCTTTCATAATCTATCGCAAGAAGACTTAGACTTTTTGGCACTATGGCGAGCCTTAATGAACACTTGGCTGTCTAACTGAAGGCGTATGGACTTGCTGGTTAAAGCAGAAGTCCACTTCGCATCTACTGCTTTCTAGTGCTTGTTAAACTTAATACTCCGAAAAATCACGGAGGCAAATTTATTTACGCGTTCACTTGCAACACTTTCGAGGTTCTTAAATTTCAAAACAGCAAACTTTTTCAAGTCACTTTACTTTGGTTGTGTGATTCGTTCAGGCACTGAAATAACAATGGCACAGAAAGCGAACTTTCTAGTTCGTGGAAAGCCAACTCAATGAGCTAGATATGGAGACTGCTTCGGACACATACACACGCTCACATGCCGTACATACATACCTTCATATAGAAATGTGCGTCTGAGTGCAATACTTTCTTGTTGTTGCAGTGTTAATTTCACTACGTATTGCAATTGTCGTGACTGATTGTTATTGTTGTTGTTGCGGCCAGTTGCAACTGCTGTTGTTGACAAGCGGAACAATGATGGTGTTTCGCCGCCAACTGTTGGTGTTGTCGAGCCTTGCAAAACCGCAGCGCCGCTACACAAGAGTGGAAGCGAATTCTTTTCTGCAGATCAAATGCCCAAAACTAACAACAACAATTACACTCAGTATACATGAAACTCAGCAATGCAATTGACGCTGCTGCGCACGGCAGTGATGGGAACGCGAGTACAGCAGATAAACGATGAGTGATTGTTGTACTATAGCAATTGCTGTTGCTAAAGTGCACTAACACATACTCTTGCACATACACATTTGTATGTTGCAACAACACTTGATTTCAGCGCTGGCAACTACACTTCCAGCTGTGTTAACTAGGCCAGCCTCGCGGCATATCAAAGTTGGTCAAAAGCGTGATGCGAGGAAGTGGTGCTAACGCTTTATTATACCAGTGAGCCCATTCTACTCACACTCTACACACGCGTTAACGCATTTCCGTTTAGCGAATGAGCAGTGGCAAAGGTTCTAATTTGTTTTGGCGTCAATTGCGCCGAGTTTCATTAACACAACAGCGAGTTTGCCCAAAAAACAAAATTAAAATTAAAAGCAAGAATAGACGTTAACTTCACCAATACAAAATATTCCACACAAGTGCTTGTTCTCGATCGTTCAGTTTGTATGGTAGCTATATGCTACAGTGGTCCGATATCAGCGGTTCCGACAAATGAGCAGCTCTTGGGGACAAAATGACGTGTGCAAATTTTCAGATCGATATCTCAAAAACTGTATAGATTATCCCATATATTATTAACCCAAAAAATAAGGTGACATTGTATTTATTTTGAAAATTCTTTATTTATTCTGCCAAATCAATTTCATCCTCTTCAAAGTAATCCCCTCCCGAAACAATACACTTATGCCAACGGATTTTCCAATCTTCGAAACACTGGTTGTAGTCACTTTCCGGGATGGCCTTCAGTTCCGTCTTCGCTGCGGCTTGAATCTCCTCTATGGTATAAAAACGGTGTCCCCGGAGCGGTCTTTTGAGCTTGGTGAACAGCCAGAAGTCGCACGGCGCCAGATCAGGTAAATACGGTGGTTGCGGAACGATATGGGTTGATTTTTTGGCGAAATGAACACGAATTACGAGGGCAGTATGGGATGGTGCATTATCGTGGTGTAAAAACCAAGAATTGTCTTTCCACAATTCCGGCCTTTTTAGGCGGATAGCGTTACGCAAACGACGCATAACGTTCAAATAATATTTCTTGTTGACTGTTTGACCGGTTGGAAGGAATTCATAATGCACAACACCACGATAATCGAAGAAATCAGTCAACATGACCTTGATTTTTGAGCGACTTTGGCGCGATTGTTTTGGTCTCGGCTCTCTTTTGGCACGATATTCGCTCGATTGATCGGTTGTTTCGGGGTCGTTAGCATAGACCCAAGTCTCATCGCCAGTTATACCATAATGTGTTTCATGACACCCTGGTAGTCGGAAAGCATCGTTTCACACACTTGAACGCGACGCATTTTTTCCAAAAAATTCAATGTTTTCGGTACCAGTCGAGATTTGACGCGCTTGAGGCCCAAAACATCCTTCAAAATGGTATTGGCTGAGCCTTTCGATATGCCAACTTCATCAGCAAGGTCTCTAATTGTTAATCGACGGTTTTTCAACACCAAACCTTTGATTTGTTGAACGTGAGCTTCGTCGGTTGAGGCTGATGGTCGCCCTGGACGCTCTTCGTCTTCGACACGTTCACGGCCGGCTTGGAACTCAATATACCACTTGTAAACATTTTTTTAGACATAGCCTCATCACAAAAGGCTTTCTGCACCATCCTCAATGTATCCGCAGCAGAAAATTGATTCCGTAAACAAAATTTAATGTATGTATAATAAATTGTTTAACAAATTTCGACAACGCAAAAAACGAAAAACTCACTTTTAGCAGCTCACAAAACGACACGTACCTCAAACACTAATGAATATTTTGACATGAAATTTGACATAAATGTGACTGACAGTACTACCAACCTAAAAAAAGAAATAATTCTCCAAATTCTTCGACGCACGCAGTTTAAATTCAAATTTCACCTTATTTTTTGGGCACAGAGTATATATGTACTTCGTAGGGTACCTGCAATAAATGCGGTCCACCGGAGGAGGTATACCGGCCGTTATCACTGCCGAATTAGGCTATTGACTGCTATGGCTCTTTTCCTGGCCAAAGGCCCTTCTGGTTCAGTATCTGCCAAGAGAGTAGAGGATTGTGATTTTTAAGAGTCACCACTGGAAGTAGTGAATCTAACTCCCTACTTGTATTTTTACGACAAACCACCAATGGGTTTCATGACTGATGAACTAGCCAGAGCATGTATATGCGTCTGGCTATCGTGATATTGAATCGACCAAACTTGTTATAAATATAATTAAGCCTCCGGGTTCTCCTGATTTAACCCTGTGGAACTTACTTTTACTGCCAAATTTGAAAAAGTCGCTCGTCAGACAGAAATTTGCGTTTATAAAAAAAAATTTAAAAAGTTATTTGTTTATGTGAAGGCTTTAGTGAAGTATGAAACCAGTCGGGAATGATATCATACTCGACCTTGTTAATGAACTCGAGCTAAATTGGCAATGCGACCGTTAAAAGGAGATCCATGAGGAATTAAACACAACATTTATTTTCTTTAGTAGCGAAGACTCGACTAATGTTTTGTGAGCGGCAGTTCCAACGGTAAAATCTAAATTTCACCGATGGATCAAAGGGTGAAACAGAAACGAGATTTTTCTGTAGTTATCCTTACGCAGAAGATAGTTTCATAGTAAATGACTTCAATTCTTCAAGTGGTCAAGTGGGCTTCCGATTTAATCAGCAAGTCCATTAACCTTCTTGTGATCAAAAGCGCAACTAAGGCTCTCTGTTGCGTCAACACTAAGTCTCACTGTGTAAGTTGATGTAAGCAGGTAGTAACTAGATTCTCAGTAGGTAAAACGTTTAATATCATAGGGTTACCCTGTCATCTAGGGCAGTCGAAGATGCGGACGAGTTGGCCCGCTTGGGTGTAGCTGGAAACACAATTCCCCTAAGCTGCCCCTGACTATTCACCTCCTTCAATGGTTATATGAAGCAATGTATCTTAGTGGAACATCTCAGGTCTTGGAAAACCAGCATAGCAGGACTTGCCACAAAGTTACTTTGAAGTTGTGTTGATGATGGACAGATCAAAAAGTTTCTACTTGAAAAATGGGTTCGGCGGAATGCAGATCACGTGCGTACATTGATGAGACACTAGAATATGATTTTTGCGCATGCTCAGCTTTTAACCGGTGGAGACGAGCTATTTTCCAAGACTCCCAATGCTTCATATCTTTAGTCATATTGCGCAATAGGCTGGAAAAAATTAGGAGTTTTTCCATATCCAATGAGTTGCTGGATAAGGCTTAATGTGGTTACCACCAGGAAGTACAATGAACTTAGTGAACTTAGAGCTCTGTAATTAGACTACTACTTGAAGGTGCTTTCATGATCATAACCAATACGTACATTTTCGGGTCTGTTTGATAAATTTCATCATATTACGACTCTATAAAATAATGCACTGCCATGCCCACTTAGCGCCTATGAAAGCTGAGACAACACACTCAAAACCACAATGAAAGAATTTTGAATGCAAATGGGCTGCAACGAAAGCAATTTGGAATGCAATTGCTCGAACTGTGATGGAGATGCGACCAGGTGTGTCACGTCCTAGCTAACAACACAAACATGGGTATCGATACGGAGAACATGAAAATTTCAGTAGCAGCAACAACAAAAACAAAAAGTGCAACAACAACAAAAACTTGAGGTACATGTGTTGCGTGTTGTATGCGTGCAATTGGTACTAATTGAATTGCATGTGTAAGCATCAGCTCTGCACATGGCCACTTTGCAAGCAGCACGGATTCACTACATGCCAGCGCTAACACGCATACAAACACACACTCACGTGTACACTGCTGGCGCTCATACACATAGAAGCTCCTGCTTTTGGTGTGTGTTGCGTGCAAATTCGGCAGTTTGGCAGCGTGCAGGCATTTGCATAAGTGTCAAGTGCATGACAAAAGAGCTTTGCTAACTGTACACATATACATACATGTGCATTTCTGATATACATATGTGCGTCTGTATGCGTGTGCAATTTTGCGTGTCACGTGCGTCTGTGTGCGGTTATGTTTGCATTCGTTGCAGTTAATTAGCTGCCGACAATTGCTATTAGCCGCTCTAAGCCTGCAGGGGTCGGTGTATGTGTGTGCGTGCAAGTGCGCTGAACAAAAGAAAATAATTGATTTTCAGTTATAGTTAGTTGGTCTTGAAAGAGACGTTGGCAAAAAGACTGCGAAAGTTATTTCACTAGCTGGAAAGTTTTTAAAAAATTTAAATTAATTTCTTTACTTTTTCTTCAAATCAATATAGTTTAAAATTAAATAGTAGCCCGAGGCTTCGAATGCTGGTTGAGTAAAAATTGGAAATTATAGTACTGCCACACCACGGTAATCCTCCGAGAGCATATACATATACAGTTAGGCTATAAGTTTAAATCGTTTTAAAGAATATGATATCACTTTTGTATAAAAATTCAATTTTTTTATTATTTTTTTATTTTTTTTTTTGTTTTAAATAGCCATCGAGGGCTATACGCGGGTTATAGCGATTGTCCAAACTTTCTTTTTGGTATTTTGCTTCAAATTAGGCAACTGTAGTTGATTTGTTTTCCTGCAAGTATTGTCTTGTGGTCGAAAATAAAAAGTTGCTGAGGGTTATTTCGAAGCCTGATACATACGAATACCATATATGTATGACATGAAGAAGTCTGTTTTAAGCCCAGCGTCATTCGGAGATTTCTATAAACTGTTTAAAATACTAAAAACTATGGTTCTTTGCGCGTTGGTCACGGCGAATATCACATTCGATGAAACGAAGCGCTGTACGAGATATATGACGACATTGACATAGTTCAGCGAATTAAATGACAGCGGCTACGCTGACTAGGTCATGTCGTTCGAATGGACGAAAACACTCCAGCTTTGAAAGTATTTGACGCATCACCCGCCGTGGAAAGCAGAGGATGATGAAGACCTCGCCTCGTTGGTAGGACCAGGTGAAGAAGGATCTGGCTTCGCTTGAAATCTCCTATTGGCGCAACCTTGTGAAAAGAAGAAACGACTGGCGAGCTGTTGTTAACTCGGCTATAACCGCGTAAGCAGTTTCTACGCCAATAAAGAAGAAGAAGTTAAAAATATTACTTGGCAGTGATCGGATTTCAAAGAAACATTTAGCCCGGAAAATTGTGCTTTCTGGTGCTAACCACATTAAGCCAGCAACTCTATGGTTTTGATAAATTTTTCCATCTTATTATTTTTGGCGCTACGGAGAGCCTTAATTGCTGCTTGGCTGTTCCACTTGGCTGTTTATGGATTCTGTGGTTATAGCAGAAGCGCACATGGCAAATTTTTGTTATGTCAACAATTTCGGCCTGAAAGTGTGAACCTACTTTCTGCGTATGGATTACTACGGAGAAGTCCGCTCTTAAACCTACTTCACCATTTAATTCAACGGTAAATGCTTAGATTTCCGGAACTGTCGATCACAGAATCATTGGTTTTTTATTATTTACAGTGGAGTGGAAACGTTGAGTTAATTCCTCATGAATCTTCTATTAATGGGTATGGCTTCAATGGTCTAAAATGAGCCGCAGTATGTAATAGCTGGATATCGAGCATAATTCATTGTTGATGTAATATTATCCAAAAACCAAGAATATATCAAATGCTCTCTCTTTTTGGTGTTCTTCAAAATCAGAAATTAATATAGTAAAAGTATTGATATAATAATAACTGGTTTGCTAGAGTAAGTCATTTGTGAATTTCATGTGGCGACAAAGCCTTTGGATTTTCTTTAATTTCCATTCCAGAGAGTTCACATTGATTACTGAAGGCATGAAAACCAAGGCTTCTCACATTCTTTGTTCTCCAAACAACAGTTCATCTTGTATTCGGTAAGGTTTTTAACTTTTCCCCCGAGCTACTGAGTGAGTAGTAAACCTTCAAAACATCTACAATCAAGAAAAGTTCAACCTTCCTAAGAGTATAAAGCTAAGTAGGCCCGCTTGGTATTTACCTCGAGCCAGAAGCAACTTGCGACTGCTTAAGTACTCTTTGTTGATCAAATTTTACTATGTTCACGAGAGCTGTAATCATCCGGAAGCAAACCGTAGGGAGCCAGCTAAGTACCAACCTGTTCCCATTCTGTTGGATAGTAGTCAGTCCTTGAAAGTTTATCAGAGACGTGAAACAAAAAATTGTAGCCATAGCAAGAAGTAATAGCTTCTGTAGTGAACGCTGATATCGGAGTAGATAGTAACGTTCATATATTACTAAGTCTTTACCAACCAGTTTTCAATAAAACCGAGAGTGGTTCTTTTTCTAGCCTTGGAAGCCATATTAACACTGAAATCTTTCAAATTTCTGAGCTATAAAGTGTGAATGTACACGAGTTTTCACTTTTGTAGCTACTGAAATTCCATTTGTCGGCTTTCTGACTACTTCTAAAGTGGCTCCCAATTATAGTTACTTTTCTAATAAAGTTAATCATTTCATGTTTTTAATACTACACGCATTTGCTAAATAGAAATCTTTTCATAGATCTGTTAAAGATATGACTCTGTGAAATCAAAAAAGATATTCCATATAGAAAAAAGTGGACATCAATTTTTGATTCCCGATGCGTGAATAACAACAAATATCTTGGAAGATCTGCTGTATAAGGAATTTAGAGCACAGATGCGAGTACACTGCCTTGGGTCACGCCTGCACGAACAGGTCTCAAATCCGATTCAGCATCACGGCATCTAACATAGAACGTCCGAATATGCAAGTAAGACTTTAGCAGCAAATAATAAGGCATTGCTAGTTTTACCAAAGTAGTTTTCTCTACCCTACAGGTACCTGTATTATATTGTTCAATTATGCCAAGAAATTTTCTGAAGCCAAACTGATGATTCCGAATAAGCTGATTGTCTTTCAACATCAACAAAAGCTTACGTACAAACATCCAAAAAATTGGCTTGATCCATCACCAAACTTTTTAGGAGTAAACGTGTTTTGAAGGTGTGTGGCAAACACTTCGGCTTTCACTTCATCCAATGGCCTCTGCTTTTTCAAATTGGTGGGCATCTAGATATCGGCTTATTGTTTTGTCTGGTCACATTCCAAAGATTGATTTTACAGGTTTGGCAGCAACTAGAAACGCCTCTAGAGACTTGTTGCGCAATTTTTATAGAATATGCTTCAGCTCCTTTGTGGCACGAAGAACGAGAAGTGTTTGTCAATAGGATTTCTAGTGACTTGCCATGCAAGCCGAAGACATCTCTTCTCTCTCAGCTTTGCCATTATTTCATTGGATCAGAGGTGCTTGTCCGCTTGCGAACGCTCTGTGTGGTTCGAGCTTCTGGCGTACTTATATGGACATCATTGTGTATGCTTTTGATCAAGACTTCCACAGCCTAATCGATATCTGCTTAAGAGGAAAATGGCGATGTTTTGTGGTCCACATTTTCTTCTAGCCATTTGCGATAATTTACAATGTTTGCAAATTTGCCAAGCTACTTGTAGCAGAACTTCGCTGTGATTAGATTGGAGATCCGAACAGGTGGTAGAGCGTATGTACCTTGAATTAAAACCTGTCGAAAAGCAAAATCAAGAACGCCTGGAATTTTCGTTGGGTTGGATGGCCAGCAAGTTGGTTCACCAGTTGAATGACGCATCAAACCTTTGTTCCAAATGCAATTCAAAAGCGATGAACCTCACCACGTGCTCAACGGACCTCAAAGAGGAAGGCGTAGGCTGATGGAAAAGCCTATAAACTGAATATAGATGAAACCAAAACCTTATGTAGATTTTTAACATTCTCGAACAATAGCTCTGTATATTACATTACTGAATAAACTCTATTTAGACTGTGGTGTCAAAAGCCTTTCTCAAACCATTTCGCGTGACAATTTTGTACATTCCTTATACGTGGGTAATTTCCTCCTGTACTTGAATTTGAATTTTATTGCATTGTATTTTTCACATACCCGTCTTATAGTTTAACGAAACAAGAACGAGGAGACACAATAAAAAAGCAAATCTAAATGAATGTGAAAGCAAAAATGGAAGCAGGCTGTGGGACAAAGCACAACAACGACCTACAACAAATGAACCAAACAACTAGACTGCTATTAATGGCGCACGAGAGGATACACAATGAAATAGATAAATATACACACAAATGTTAATAGAGAAATAGAGATTGAAAGGAAGATATAAAAAGCGGATTTGTGGAGTGAAAGAACTGGGCACAAACTAAGTTATTTTAACTTGCATACGGGGAGGCCTACAAACCTGCTGTGAATGACGAGAGAGCAAAGCAGTAAAATACCGAAATCAATCGATTCGATGCTGTGGCTCGCAGTTCCGTTTTGTGTTTTTTCTCCTTTTTCGCGCAAAGAGCGAACCGTACAAACAATTCGTAAAATTTCTCAAACCAACGACCAAATTTCATTAACCTCAGGGCGTGCCACTAATATACGCTGTATCGACCGATTGCTTGATTGCAAATCAGCTTGCTCGTTGTGACTTTGTGTGGCTGGCTCTGTGCGGTGTGGTTCGCTTGGCTTGCGAATACCCGACCGTCTGTCCACACGTTCCCTCAACCGCACTGTGTACAGCTGAACAAAGTTTCTCTGTTGTAGGCGAACTTTTAGAGTTCAAAGTAAATTAGAGTCCAGCGGACAGCAACTTGGCAGTGGCTTTGGTATATATATACATATATAGACACAAGTCAGATATAACGATGATTTATAGGGAAAATAATCTATATGTTATATCAGATATTACACTGATTTAGTGTTAAAGTTGCTCAAATATGTATAAGAAGGACCAGCAGACTTTAGATTTGAATTATATTGACGTTAGTGTAGTAATTATTATCACTTTGAGCTCGTGTTTTAAAGTGAGTTCATGGAAACAGTAAGGTCTTCAAGCTTTGGTTGGATCACAGGTTTATCGAGTCAACCAAATTGTAGCTCTTTTCACTGAACTTGATTATGAATGGACACAGATCTTCATAGCTTACATGGTGTAATATTGAGTATTGTTTTTAATCGAGGTTGAAGCACTGATCTGTTTCACTAACGGCGTTGTAGAATTTCGGCAATTAATTTCTGAGACCACCCGAGTTATTCTACTGCGGTGTCATGCATGAGGTAAAGCGGTTCAAAGTGGACATTTTCGGCCTTCTCTGAAGCAATTCCATTAAGCGAGCTTCGTGTCTTCTTTTAATTGAGAAAGATTAACGGTACATTTCCGTTTGGTCTTGTCAAAAGCATTGGTTGTTCTATGGATACCTTCGCCATACTTTATGATCCATAAAAATTGTAGAATATTACACATATCTTCTGGAAGCCTTAAATCCACATTTAAAACTCGCAGTCAAACTATTTGTAACAAAAGCCACCTTTATTGAAACATGATAATAGCAGTGACAGACGGCAGCGTTAAACCAGATTAATTGCATTTTTCGGGATTAATTCAGGAGTTACCACAGCTAACTCCGTTGCTGAATCCAAAAATAACTCTCAAAATTTTAGGGAGTTTGTGAGATTTTCGTTGGCAACATTGTTAAAAATGGCCAATTTTCATCTATTGTGAATGAAATACAAGCAACTCTGACAGCTGTTTATCAAATTCTCAATATAATATCAATAAAACTTCTGTGTTATGATGCAGTTTTAAAAATAATGTGTTGATATGCTTTTATAATAAAAAATGGTTTGGTAAAAATTGGTCGGCTAACAACCGTAAAGTTTATCTTCTATCAATTTTCATTGAAAATATTATAAAAAGGACAATGAGCTGTTTATGAGAGTTTCAAACTCGCATAGCTGCCGTCTGTCACCTACAAATTTGGATCTGATTAAGTGCGCAGTTAATCCGGATTAACGCTGCCGTCTGTCAAGGCTATAAGATAAGTACATATAACGGGTTTTTCAGTAAGAGCGCTACAACAAAGACGGTTCGGGTTATCAATGAAATCTTTTATTCCTGTGAAAGTACATACATTCGATGCCATTATATTTGAAACTCGATTTATTTTGCATTGCCACCACGGGCACGCTTGCAGAAGTCCGAACGCTGAACCCAATTTTCGACGGTTAAGCATAAATCGGTCGATACTGCTGCAATTTCACTTTCGATATTTGTACGAGGTTCATCAATCGCCGCTGGCTTCTTGGTATAGACCAGGCTACTTGACGTAGCCCCACAGGAAAAGGTCAAACGGCATCAAATTGCACAAACGAGGCGGTGAAAAACTTCGTTTTCAATAAATCGCTTGTGACATTCGCTGTGTGGCTTGTGGCGCCGTCTTGTTGGAACCACATATTATCCAAGTCCATATCGTCCAAGTCGGGCCAAAAATATTCGGTTATCGTTAAGCGGTGGCGATTTCCATTAGCAATAACATCATGGACGAAGTACGACCAAATAACGTCGCCGGCCCAAAAACCGCACCAAACCGTAATTTTTTCGGTATGCAATGGAGACTCATCGAGTACGTGTGGATGGCTGCCTGACCAATAACGCATATTTTGCTTCTTGACGCATCTATTCAGCCAGAAATGAGCCTCATCGCTGAAGCTGATTTTTCGATGAAAATCCGGACTATTTTCAAGTTGTTGTTCATATGAAGAGTCTGGTGGTCAATTTGATCTTGTAAGGTTCAAGATATTTGCGATAAATTCGCCACAACGACGTCACAGAGATGCCCAACGCTTGATGACGACGTGCGAGAGACTGGTTTGATACGCTAGCGACAGCAATATTCTCGACCTTCAGGACACTTCTTTGTTTCACTGACTTGGGAAATTTTGTACGCTAGATTATGACGATCATCAAATTGGACATAGCGATCTTAAAGTTGAGGCCACTGACTCCGAATTTCGGTAGTAAATTTTAATAACTGAGACTCGTTGTTGGATCGTATATCTTTCAATGATGAAATGGCAAACCTTACTGAAGAGTACTGTCAAAAGAGTGGGAATAAATATAACGTCGTTAGCTGTCCCTATCGGTCTACTTTTGCATGAGAAGTTTGATATCTTCATAAGATTTCCGCACAAGTTAAACTGAACTCAGACTCCGATAATCCATTGAACCTTAATTTGTGAACCAGTTTGTCAGTTCGTACATGTTTGGAGCGACTTTTTATGCTTATGCTTTAACTTTCAGTTCGTGTAACTATACCAAATTTCGTGAAGATATATTGCCAAATGAGGAAGTTTTCCCAACAAGAACCTGATTTCGATCATTCAGTTTGAATGGAAGTTATATGCTGTAGTAACCCGATCTGAACAATTTCTTCGGAGATTACATTGTGGCCTTAGAAAATAATCTATGCCAAATTTCGTGAAGATATATTGTCAAATGAGGAAGTTTTCCATACAAGAACCTGATTTCGATCATTTAGTTTGAATGGAAGATATATGTTATAGTGGTCCGATATCAGCAATACGGACAAATGAGCAGCTTCTTGAAGAGAAAATGACGTTTGCAAAATTTCAAAACGATATCTTAAAAACGACTCAGCTCGACATACTGATCATTAATATACTTGTATATGCTTTATAGGGTCTCCGACGCTTCCTACAGGGCGTTACAAACTTCGTGACAAACTTAATATACCCTTTTCAGGGTATGAATATCAAAACGCCATGCTATGTGTGACGTTGGGGCTTCAAAGAGCTTGCTGGTTATTGAGTTGCAAGTACAACAACAATAGCCACTCTTATTTTTAAATTACAACAACCACCGCTGTATAACCACGCATTTGGTCTAGTACAACTCAAAACAAATGCGGCTTGCGAGAATTGGCAATGGAAATGTTTGCCTATAGGAAGTGCATATACAACAATGCAACAACAAATATGTATGTATACCCACACTTTAACAACTAAATAAGCAGACAAAAAATAAATGACGGAATGGGCGCCAAGGCGAAAATGAAATCAAAACAGAATCGGAAACTCACAAGACACAACAAAAATTGTAATAAAATAATGTAATTGCAACAATAACAATAGCAACATTGCAGGAAATAAAAGCAAAAACTATTTCACACAAACAAATTTGTGCTTGTGTGTGTGTGCGTGTGTTGCCTGTGTTTGGGCCTCGTACAACAGGAAGAGCTCGTAAAGCCAATAAAATATATTCCAGTCCATGTTGCTTGTGTGTTTGTGTTGGCGGTAAATTTTTCGTTTTGCGACTTTCAATACAAGCGCAAATGCTTTTATTTATTTTATTTTCCCATTTTATGTACATTTTCATGTGCATGCTCATTTCGATTTCGATTTCGATTTCGATTTTCATTTTCAGTTGCATTTATTTACGACTACACATACATATGTCCACACACAGCCACACACACACACACATATATAGCCATTTCTGGTTAGAACTGTTGTTCAGTTGCCTGCTTGATTGGTGACCAAACTTTGTTATTATTATTGTTGTTGTTCTGGTTAGCAATGCTGGCGGCATTTTTATGATTGCATACGAAGGGCCAGCTGATGAGCCCAGCTAGACGAACTTGAAACACACATACGCACCCAACCAAATGTTTTCCACTTTTAGAACAGCACATTCACATATACAAACACACATACATATGTGTATATTTTAGTTGTTGCCCACGGCGTTATTTACAATATATTGTTGTGTTTTATCGATAACTTTTTATTTTCATGGGTATAGCGGTAAAATACACACGCCTGTGGTGATACAACCCTGTATTGCCTGTTTTATTTTGAAATCGCCTTCTTAGAAGGCTGCTAGATAATTTCGTTTGCTAGAGAGGAAATTAAAAGTTTTATTGCTTTAGGCATTTTTAAATCAATTTCGAAATAAGCAAATGAAAATTTTAAATAAATATTTGCTACAAAGTCAATTCAGTAATAGTTTATTTAGAAGGCATTGCCATGTATTGTGGGCAATAAATAGTAAGACTTTCCAATTTTAATTTCACGCGTGAAGCCATTCGTCGAAATATTGTTTTTTCTAGGTTGGTATGATTGTCATTGACATCTGTGTCAATTGTCACATCAAAACAATCATTAGTGTTTAGTATACGCTCGTCTTTCTGAAGATCATAAAGTGCATTCGACCATTTTTATAATGAGTGAAATTATTCAACAAAGAAATTCCATTCAATTTTGTGAGTAGAATAAAATTTCTTAAGCCGAATCGTTCAGAATGTTGGAAAAGGCCTTCCGGGATAATTGTTTGTCACGAGCAAGTGTTTTTAATTGGTACCAATTATTCAAAGAGGATCGAGAATACGTTGACGACGAACCACGTTCAAGACGGCCTTTAACGTCAACTGATGATGAACACGTTAATAAAGTAAGAAAATTTTTGCTTGAGATGCGACGATTAACAGTCAGAGACCTTACTAGCATTGTTGGAATATCAGAAGGATCAGTGAAAACCATTTTGAAAGATCTTTTGAGCCTAAAAAAGTGAAAGCTCGTTTGGTGCCAAAATCACACAATTTTTTCGCCTTATCGTCTGTGAAACAATATTTTCCTACTACCAAAATGTCATGAAAAGTATTCGTTTTGGCGATGAACCTTAAATCTAAGCTCACGACTTGGAAATATACGATCAATCGGCCAAATATCGTGGCAAAGGTGAGGCGAAGCCGAAAAACCCATATCAAAGCAGGTAAAAAAAATTAAGGTTATGCCGACAGTTTTCTTCGACGATCGAAGGGGCCAACCAGCCAATCTGTCAACAAGGAATACTATTTGAGCATTATGCGTCGTTTACGCGAAGTTCTTCGTGTAGGTTAATGCTTTTGTTTTTGAATTTACCTACAGGGTTGGCTTTTCATTTCGTTTATGACGAATCTTGATTTCGTGCTTCTACTTTGTTCGCTGGTTATTTCTTCTTTTCGTTATTTGGCCACAATTCGAAATAACAAGCTCAGTCAGGTCCTTCTCCACCTGATCTCTCCAACAGAGTGGAGATCTTTCTCTCCTTCCACCATCGGGTACTGCGTCGAGTACTTTCTGAGCTGCAGTGTTCATTTATATTCGGACAAGATGACCTAGCCAGTGCAGCCGCTGTCTCTTGATTCACTGAATTATGTCAATGTCGCCGTATATCTCGTACAGCTCTTCGTTCCATCGACTGCGATACTCGTCGAAAAGGACCATAAATCTCCTGCAAAACTTTTCTCACAAACACTCCTATGGCCGACTCATCAAATGTTGTCATCGTACTTGTTAAGTGTGGTCTTTGTTCGTCGAGAGAAGGCTTTGGACTTTAGAAACTATTAAAACGAATATGTCAGAATAGCTCCGCTGCAGCTTCCCTGAGAAAATGAGTGAGTTCAAATTATAACCCAGTTTTTTTTTAAACTACTAAAAGTGTGATAAATTTACAACTAATACGCCAGAGACAGAAAATTGTACACCATAAATGGTATAAAATTCGTTGTGATTTACGTGAGAACCTGCCAGCGACGGCCTATCTTCACGGTGCTTTTAAAAGCAGATAGATCAATATGATGCGTTGATCAGCACCACAAATAATAAATGCCTTTTGCACATATTTTTTGGTTCCAATTGATCGGGTGTAAAAAACACTTCTTTCACCTTTGTCGGGTTCGAGGCCGATCTAAAACCTCAGCCATGCTGTGGGTCCGGCACCCGGCCGTAGTGCAAATACACACTGAATTGAAATTTTCAATCCTACCTGAATTTATGATTAAACCACCAGCCACCACGAATCTCCTGAAAGCGCCAAACCCAATGAGCAGATTGGAGCGAACTCCAAGTGCTAACTGCTCCCCGTGGTACCAAACTGAAGTCTCCGGTCAGACCTTGTAGCTTTTGCTACTACCAGTTGAGCACCCAACAAACTCAATTACTAGTGGTATTTGTCGCTTGAACTTTAAATGTCTTTTCATTAGAAGAAATCATATTGATAGTCCATAATATCATTTCAATCTGAGAATTATAGCACTATTTCTGACAAAGACTATGCTGAAATTCCTAGGCAAGCCAAAAATACAGACACAGTGCATATGGAGTTTAGTCGCCTCTTACGATAGGCATAACTTACCGCAGGCAAATTCTATCACCTGCCCACCGGGGGAACCAGAAATGATACAAAAGGCCTTTAGAGGAGACGGTGTCAAATTTGGGCAATGGGCGTAGCACCGCTCGCATATATGATTGTTGACAACTCATAATTCATAACTCACCACCTACTCGACCGATGTCAGCCAAATTTGGTAGAAGTTATTATCCTGACAGCCCTAAATTACAATACGAAAATGGACGAAAAAACCACGCCTGCTTCCCAATAAACAAAATTTTAAAGTATGAGTGAATATACAAGTATTGACATAAAACTTTGCAAGAATAGGGCTTTTAATGTGTGCTACATCAACCCACAAGCCTAAAAGATATAGCTAAAAGTTGTTTTTTTTTTTGGCTTGACAGACGAAAAACATTCTGAATAGACCAAAAAGTTTGAGGATAAGGAACAGGAAACATTAGTCGATAAAGATTGTTATCAAAACTGTAAGAGCTCCCGGAATCCTTGGGAGTCATTCTAGCAGTCATTTCAACACGTTTTTAAATAGTCGCTTAAATACTATAAAAACAACAAGATTGAGTACAATATAATTCGAAACCAAGTGATGTTGAACGATGATTTTGTATTTAAAAAAAAAACTGCTTCAACGCAAAATCTAAATGCAAATAATCATATGTTCAACGTGGCTGTTAGCCACATCAATGACAAAGACAAATATTCATAACACCAAGGTCGTGCTCTGTAATTGGATCAGAAAATGCAAAGATTTTCTACCTTGACAACGCTCGGTCTTGTGTTGCAAGACCGGTTGAAAACTATTTGGAAATCAATGGCTGTCTGGGATCCATTATTTGGGTGTCTGGTTAAGCCAGAATTAACGACCAGGAAGATTTTGTTATGTGTTTGGTGGGCATGTCAGGAATATTCTACAATGCACTGATCGCCTAAGACAGTCTGAAGGAAGAAATCGCCTAGAAGCGGCCAGCTTTGGTCAATAGGAGAGAAATTGTGTTCCATCGTGACAACGCCAGGCCGCACACTTCGGTAACGACTCGTCAGAAGATCCGGGAACTTGCTTGATACCTTATAATGCATCCACCTTATCGTCCGGTCTTGGCAGCTAGCAATTAGTGCCTGTTCTGGTCTATTGCGAATGATCTTACTGGTGAAAAAACCTTCAAATCCATATTTGACCTAAATCGAAAGGTGAAATATAGATTGATCTTTTTAAGAAACTTTCAAATATTATTATACCCTGAACACCCAGAAGAAAAAGTCGGTGATGCTGTAAAATGTAGGTATAAATGAAGAGATTGATGAGCTGGAGTTAGGGGTGGATGGATTATTGTCCAAGACAACGCTACAAAATATTTGGAAAAGTTTTCCAGATCGGACCACTAGAGCATATGGCTGCCATACAATGTGAATGAGGAAAATCAAGTTCTTATATGGAAACTACTTTGTCTAATCCAGTTAATGCGTGCAACCATATGAAATATTAATTCAATGCACTAAACGTATATCAAGCAAAATATGTATACGTACGTATATGCCCCGACTTACATATGTATGTATGTGCCTTCGTATAGTACGTAGCTATTATACCGTTACATGTAAGCAAACACTTTAATAATAAATAAATTACATAGCCACAACAAAGTCAATATTGTTCGAGTGATTTATTTCATTTGTTAATTTTTTCTGCGGCTACTTGATATGCTCCCAGTTGTAACTACATGCCACTACATACATATGCATACATATGTTGGTTTGTGTATGTGTGCATTTGCTTGTGCAATTATAGAGTAATAATGTTTATTTTCATTTTCGCAATATAACTATTCAGTGGCTGGAAAATTACGCCCAAACCGCAGTAAAGCATACTTGAGGCAAATAAGCGTACGATATCGAAGACTCGCACGCGTAGTGGTTGAAAGCAACAACAACAACAAACGGTCTGACAGGCAAATAGTAGTGTATAGGTGCGCTAGAGGCACCCTGTAGGGATATTTATTAATCCTTTACTGTTGGTTTTCGGTACCAACAGGAACTAAGAAGAGTTGTTTGATTATCTGTAAACATTACCTATCATTTAAACTTTAAGTATCATACTTTCTCCTTGCTTGCTTTTCCAATATTTTCATATTATTTGCACTCACCTGTTTATAATGGTTTCGACTTTACGATAGAGATCCCTGCGATATCGTCGTTTTATTGTTGGCTTCTCCATATCTTTATTGACCTTTCCTCGACCCAACGCGTTCGCATGTTCCATCACCCAACTGGAATTCGGCAAATCGTAGGCAAGACCCCAATTTAGACCCATGCTCAAATATTGATAGTTAGGGTTGCCAAGCACACCGGTAGTCAAACAGATGCTACACTGTTTAATAAAAGCATATAAGTTATAAAAATGAACAATGAATGAATGGTGAATAAATCATAGAATTTAATGAAAATCGCCGTATTGTAATGTACATTAAGTGTGACCGAGAGATGGAAATCCATAATATGGATTTGCTGGGATTTGCTACTAAACCGACATATATCCAAAAAGCTGTAATTTTGCTCGAACATCTCGAATTCTAAGGCCAAGGCATACTAATTTGTTAGATAACTGGAATAAATGTTTTCAAACAAAAATTGGATTACATGTTACATACTGGTCCAGAGAGGTTTTTTTCCTCTAGATATATTAAAGGGTGATCCATTTCATGGTGCCAACATTTTTAAGAAAATCATAGAAACCTCAAATTTAATGAGAAATGTTCATTATGTTTCGAAAGAACATTATTTGGCATTTATTTTTTGAAGATTATTTCTTTCAAATGTTGGCTGCGGCTACGTCACAGATGGTACATCCGTTGTGTCCAATTTTCTATGACTCGTTCGAGCATTTCCACTGGTAATTGGCGAATGACACGCATGATGTTTTTCCTCATAGGAAAAAGTCTAAGTCTGTAATATCACACGATCTTGGTGGCCAATAAAGCGTCCCAAAATGTGAAATTGTCCGAAGTCGTTCCTCAATAAATTGAGATAAATTGATGCGATGTGTGGGAAGTGGCGCGGTTTTGTTGAAACCGAATGTCGCCACGATCAGGAGCTTCTATTGCAAGCATCAAATAGTCGGTTATCATGACGCGATAAAGATCGCCATTGACGGTTACGTTCTTACCGACATCATTTTTGAAGAAATATGGACCGAAGATTCCATCAGCCCACAAGCCACACCAAGCCGTTGTTTTTTCTAGTTGAAACGTCAGCTCTTGAATCTCTTCAAGTTGCTCTCGTCCCAAATCCGGCAATTTTGCTTGTTTACATACCGATTGAGCCAGAAATGAGCCTCATCGTTGTACAAAGTTTAGCACGAAAACGTCGGATCTTCTTGGAACTTTTCAAGTGCTTATAGAACGAAACGATGTCGCTTAAGAAAGTCGAGCGACTTCAGCGCATAAGTATGCTTTTAAATAAAGATCTTGAGGTCAAATGCGCCAAGTCGTTACATACGTCATTCGGAGTTGTTGCGAACCGTGCCGAATCGGCTCTCTACGATCTTCGTGTACACTCTGAGCTACGACTGCTATATTTTCTTCACTGCGTACTGGACGGGGTCTATGCTGTCAAATATTATCCAATAATAAATGCTGGGTTTCAAAATGAATGATGGTGTTGCGAATAGAATGCTCAGCAGACCGATTATGTTGATCATAACTTGAGCAAAGCGCGCGAAACAAATACTTTACGAAAATATATGTTATATCTTTACTAAACGTCGTTTATGAGTGCTTCCTTTATAATTCTCTATGGTGTAATAGTTAACCAACAGCTGTAATCCACCTTAATTAACCAATAAACCCTAATACCTTTATTTAATCGCTTTTAGATCCAACTTTCACTGTTTCTCAATATTTCTCACTCTAATTATCTAAATTATCTCAAAATATATTCAAAAGATTGCGATTTTAATCTAACTTGATACTTAGATTTGCTCTTAGACCTTAGAGTTTGTCAGCATATTTTGCCATACCATAATTTATAAATCATTTTCGCTCTTAGTCGAAACTGTAGGTGTGTGTGTTACTGTGGGCAAGAAATAGTGAGACTTTTGAATTTAAATTTCGAGCGAAAACCCATTCATCGAATTATTTTATTTTCTAGCCTGGTATGACTGTCATTGAAATTGCCAAATGTCACATCAAAATAATCATTAGAGATTAGCATATGCTTGTCTTTCTGAAGTACATACGTAAAGTGGATTCGGAGACTTTTACGATGAGTGAAATTATTCAACAAAGAAGTTCCATTCAATTTTGTGTGCGGAATTAAATTTCTTTTGCCGAAACGTTCAGAATGTTGGAAAAGGCCTTATGTGATAATTTCTGGTAGCGACCAAGTGATTCTGATTGGTACAAATTATTCAAACATGGTAGGGAATGCATTGACAGGGAACCAGATCCAGGACTGCCATCAACATCAACTGATGATCAGCAAGTCAATGAAATAAAAAATATTGAGGCTTGAGGATCAACTATTAGCAGTCAGAGATTTTTCTGCTATTATGGGAATATCGGAAGGTGCAGTGAAAATCATACAGATTAATTGAGCCTAAGAAAAGAACGATTGGTTTCATTAAATTTTTTTCGCAAAAATAGCGTGAAACAATGCTTTCCGATTACCAAGATGTCATGAAATATACATATTATCACTGGCGATGTGTCTTGAATTTATGCTTACGACCGGAAAAAGACGTTCAATCGGCCGAAAATCATGGCAAAGCTGAGCCGAAGACGAAAATATCACGATAAAGCAGGTCAAAATTAAGATGATGTTGACAGTTTTCTGCTATAATCGAGTTGTAGTTTACTCCGGACTCCTTCCGACCGGTTAAACAAGAACTACTATTTGAGTGTTGTGCGAGGCTGGAATTATGGGTTGTTAGTTTTCACACCACGATAATGTACCGTCACATACTACATAGATTCTTCGCGAGTTTCTGCCAACTTTTCAACCAATATCGTGCCGCAACCACCGTATTCGCCTGATTTAGTCCCGTGTTTCTTCGGGCTATTCAGTACACTCAAACGACCGCTCCGGGCAAACCGTTTTGAGTCAATTGAAGACATTAAACGTGATTGAAGGCTATTCCGGAAATTGACTTTAACGACTGTTTCGGGAATTGGATAAAACGTTGACACAAGTGTATTGGGACCAAGCGGGCCTCTCGGACGACTTAGATTTTGAAGAATAATTTTAAAGTTATTTATTCACTATTTTTTGCTTATAATAGTCTATAAGCAATTAAGGATAATTTCTGCCGTTAACTATGTATTAAACAGTTGCGTACACTTCATCTAACTTCAAGTTGGTAAAGAGTCACAAACAAATTGCACCAAAGTGTACTCACTGCAAATGATGAGCCCACTGGAAATGCCAAGAAACGCTTGCGACGTGTTAAAAGTTGTTCCGTCTTCGCCACATCTCGCACACTTGTGAGATTATAACTGCCAGTGTTGTTGTTGTTGCAGCTAGCACACTTGTATTGCGTTAAGTGGGCAAGTTTCTGATTTGACTGCGAAGCAACAACGAAATTCTCACCGAAATCTAACGCCTCGACTGACTTGGCATTGCCTGTGGCGACATTAGCAATGGCAACAAAAGCAAACAAAGCGTAAGCGAGTGTTCGTCGGCTTACAATGGTTTTGCATGCGAAAAGTACTTGCAACATCGTCGCTGGTGGCCTGCTGCTGTCGCTGCTGCTATTGTTGCCAGTTGACAAACTTGGTGCTGCTGTTGTTGTTACTGTTGTTCGTGAAATTGTTGCAGAAATTTTTGTTTTGCTAGCGGTATGCTGTTGACTAACGGAATGTGCGGATTAGCTGTAGCAAGCGAGCTGCGGTGGGGAAGTCAAAGGCGCGGCACAATGATGTGGCGAGAACCGCAACGTGCAACGTAAAGTGTACGGTGAAGTGTTCAGTGCGTGCGCTATTGAGTTGTCTCGCTGTTGTTGTATGTGTTGTTGTTGTATGACCACAGCGCAGGAGTTTGTTTACAGCGGCAGCCTTGTGCTTCTACGCGTCGCAAATTCACTTGCCGCCTGACCTTTCAGCCAACTTTTCTTTGTGCTCCACGGAAATTTCTGCTGTACCGCTATTCGAAACTGGTGGCAATCCACTTTGTTCGAGTGTCACTTTGATTTTGAATCGAGTTGAGCCGTTCGCCTACAATTTCCCGGCGACTGCTGCGCGGTTCCTTTGTTTCACGCATGACTGCTGCCAACAGATGGCGGAATATGAGGCGAACAACAACTAAAAGCACAACAGCAACAACAGCAAAACAGTTTAGAGCGTAAAAACAGAATCGTGGAGACGAAAAAAAAACAATAAAAACGATTTCTGGCATGACAACTTCAATGCCACTTTAGCCACAAATTGTTTGTTGTTGTTGTTGGTAGGGTTGTGTGCAGTGACTAGCTGCTGTGATTGGTAAAGAAAGTAATGGCTTTTATAGCAGTGATGTAGTTGTAATTATTGTTGTTGTTATTTTTATTGTTGTTGTTATTGCTGCCGGTAATCGCTTGCTCGAGTTTTCTCCAAGTTCCTTTACCAATCTTCGGACCGTCTTTGCATGCTGTCACCATTACCCTTGCTCCCCATGTCCCTCCGCTGCGCCCGACAAATGACGCAAATGTTGACAACGACAAAAACAATTCAAATCCCACCAATCCAATCAATTCCGGCAAAGCAAGTAGTCAAACAACCAATCAACCGACCAACCGACCTTCCGTCGCTCCGTCCAAGCGTCCATGAACATAATCACCAGAGCCATCAACGTTGTTGCCTTTGTTTGTATGTGTACATGTGTAAAACAAAAGCAACAAGAGTGCACAAAAGGGAAGCAGCAGCAGCATCGTGACGACACGAATGGCAGACGCAAGCGAGGCGTGATGCGGGCGCATGGAGAACAAAGAAAGTCGAGTGTAGAATTTAGTTGTTAATTAAATTAGTTCGAACCTCTTATTGCAGAAGTGGTTCTCTTATTGTTCTAAATGCTAACAACAGCAACAAAAACAATAACACGAATGAGAACTATTGGGCGCATTTGCGTTAAGTGCTAACTACAATGGTAAATAACTGAATGCGAGCATTCCACATAGAACCGTTATGTTGCTATACATATATAATTAGAAAAACAAATAGATTTCTGGAAAAGTTTGTCAAACGATTTTTTAAATAAACACTGTACGGTATCTCCTTATTAGTCGAAGAACTTGCATGTGTCCGACTTTGATATTTTCAGAGCTCGGAGCAGGAACTTGCTGTACTAAGTCTATCTTAAGATGCAGATACCTTGGTGAGCATTTAAAATTTGAAAAGCGTAATCATAGACGAGCGAATACTTAATTCTTCATGAGGCGTTTTCTGACCGATGTGACAATAATAAATGTATCGAAAATGAAGCTAGAAACCCCTTAAATGGTATGGGGTGCCATTCTATGCAAGGACTTAAGCCTCTGAATGAAGTTATTGAAAATAAAGGTAATGCGTTCACTCGGTATACCAACAATCCACTTATAACAAAAAATCAGAATTAACTTTGATGGTCTTATTATGCAAAACAGCATTATCGTAGATGGCTTAAATAACCATAAAATACTTGTATTTTCATTCGGCCCGGTAATGTCTACATGGTAGTAGTTTTTAAAATTATTCGCTGCATATAGTTTGTCGCTCACAACCACGCTAAAACAACCACATTTTTCTAAAACTATGAAGCGAACGAGAACTCTCTATTAAATTATGTTAGGTTAGGTTAGTTTAATTTAAGTCGTCGGATTGATTTTCATTACAAAGATAACATAGGATCTCACTGGAACAGCTGTGAACGTTGGTATATTGTAATTTTCAAAACTTCTGGATCTCAAGACCCTACCCTAAGGCGCCTAATATCAGTCTTAGCACTTCGGCTGATTCGCCGTAAATACGAAAATGCTTCAATCTCAAAAGCTTGACAGTTGAGAATAAAATGTGTATACGATTCCATCGGGTTTTCTTCCATAGAGCTTGTTTCCGACATAATATGTAACCTTGCCTAATGTAAACCAGTTGGACAGTGTCCAGTCACAACATATTAAATTTATATTAACAGGTCAATTGAAAAGTGCCCGTCCTACCATAGTAAGACGTATTTTCTTTTTAAGGGTGGTGCACTGATTATAACGACCTTCCAACTTTTCGTTATCATATTTATACTCTCGCAACAATGTTGCTAAGGAGAGTATTATAGTTTTGTTCACATAACGGTTGTTTGTAAGTCCTAAAACTAAAAGAGTCAGATATAGGGTTATATATACCAAAGTGATCAGGGTGACGAGTAGAGTTGAAATCCGGATGTCTGTCCGCCCGTCCGTCTGTCCGTCCGTGCAAGCTGTAACTTGAGTAAAAATTAAGATATCATGATGAAACTTGGTACACGTATTTCTTGGCTCCATAAGAAGGTTAAGTTCGAAGATGGGCAAAATCGGCCAACTGCCACTCCCACAAAATGGCGAAAACCGAAAACCTATAAAGTGTCATAACTAAGCCATAAATAAAGATATTAAAGTGAAATTTGGCACAAAGGATCGCATTAAGCAGGGGCATATTTGGACGTTATTTTTTTGGAAAAGTGGGCGTGGTCCCGCCCCCTACTAAGTTTTTTGTACATATCTGGGTAACTACTATAGCTATGTCAACCAAACTCTACAGAGTCGTTTTCTTCAGGCATTTCCATATACAGTTCAAAAATGGAAGAAATCGGATAATAACCACGCCCACCTCCCATACAAAGGTTATGTTATCACTAAAAGTGCTTTAACGGACTAACAAAAAACGTCAGAAACACTAAATTTTTCGGAAGAAATTGCAGAAGGAAGTTGCACCCAGGCTTTTTTTTTAAATTGAAAATGGGCGTGGTCTCGCCCACTTATGGACCAAAAATCATATCTCAGGAACTACTAGACCGATTTCAATGAAATTCGGTACATAATATTTTCTTAACACCCTGATGACATGTACGAAATATGGGTGAAATCGGTTCATAACCACGCCTTCTTCCAATATAACGCTATTTTGAATTCCATCTGATGCCTTTTCTGTATAATACGAGTATATACATACATTAGGAACCAATGATGATAGCGGAATAAAACTTTACACAAATACGGTATTTGAAAAATATGTAAATGACGGATAATGAAATCTCGATTATCACTTTATCATGCGAGAGTATAAAATGTTCGGTGACACCCGAACTTAGCCCTTCCTTACTTGTTGTAGTACGATTTGTTCTTTGCTTCAAAATAGCTTCAGTTTCGGCGATCAACCCTTCATTCAGCGAAATTTTCTTCCTCCCATTTTGAGATCTGAGAACAGGAAATAGTGGCTGGATAACAGATGTGGAGAATACAGTGGATGCGAAACCACTCGAAACCCAATTGTGAGCCGGAGCATTACCTTTCTGATACAGCTCTTTCTTTTGCTCAAATGCGGCGATTTCGTCCTTCAAATGGTAAAATAACGTCATGTCGTAATTGCCATAGTCGCTGTTGACGGTCTTTCCTTTTTCAAGGTTGTTAATAAAAATTATTCCATGGGCATCCCAAAATACATTCATACGCCATAACCTTGCTAGCCGACTGCTGCCTTTTTCCACGCTTTGGAGCGGGTTCATCGTGTGCAGTCCGCACAGATGATGGTCGAGTGGACTTCGGAGTGAAATGATGGTGCCATGTTTCGTTCATTGTCACATGTCGTTGCACAAAATTCGGGTTACTTACGCTCCAACATCTCCAAACACTGCTGCAAATTGTCGTTGCTTTTGGTCAAAAACGAGCTAGCACGGCACTCACTTTGCACAGAGTTATTTTATACCAATATAAGAATTTTAAATATTCGTGAATGATATGATGCACAGGTTCAGTCGATAACCCTAGAGTGTCTGCTATATCGAACAAATTCACTTTACAGTCATTCAAAATTATTTTGTGGACTTCATTGAGGTTTTCATCGATAACAACCTCTTTTGGGCGTTCACTGCGTTCACTGTCTTCGGTTCTTATTTCAGCACGTCACGTAAACTTCGCTCGCGAATCGTTGATGGTTGTATTTCCTGGTGCAGTTGCTTCACTCAAAATAATATAATTCACAAACTAATGATCCGACAGCATTTGAAGCATTTCTTTAATAAGACTGTTGTTCAGAAATAATTAAAATTGCGTTGAGATTACTGTAGTAAGAGAGATCTATAATGAGTGCAGACTTCACAGACGTAACTACCAGATGTGAAAAAACTTTTAATCTTAAATTGCCAGCTTCTGATCCAGCTTTATTTCATTGAAGCCGCAATAAACTACGTACTTTGTTGGTGAAGGTACTGTTTATTTGGTCCAAAAAATCTTATAAAAGATTCGTTCATAGTCAGCGTCATCAAACAATTAGCATCTGAATTCCATATTTCTAAAACTGAGTCTGATTTTACATATCGTAAATGAAATTCGTAACCACTTTAAGTAAAAAAACTGTATGAACTTGAATGAAAACAGATAAAACCATTAGCAATAACAACAATTATGTACATTAGGGTGATTAAAAAAAAAAAATTTTTTTTCGTTTGTTACTCGGAAAAATAGGTTCCTAGACACCTCTAAGAAAGCCTCTCCAAAAACCTATGAGTTTCATCATTCATAATGATTTTTGCATTGAGTTATAAAATTCATAAAAAATAAAAAATTTTCCCAAAAATATTTAAACTTCAACCGTTAATATATTTTAAACGGCGTTTACGAAAAAATCGTGGAGACCATTTCGGTAGAGCATTCAATTTCCTACAAAGTCTAAGGAACAAGATATTTTTTCAAGTAGTTGGAAGCAAGATATAAGTTTTTCTATCTGATAATAAGAAAAAATAGAAAACTGTATGTCGGAGGACCTTCCCGTTACAATTAAGAACTCAGGTTTGGAGAGGCTTTCTTAGAGGTGTCTAGGAACCTATTTTTCCGAGTATTAAAGGAAAAAAATTTTGTTTTTTGAATCACCCTAATGTACATACAATTTTGGTGCAACAATTTAGAAAAAATCATAGATGTGATGGTTAGTTACTGTTTTGGATTACTGAAGCGAATAAAACGTTGTTTTGCTGCGTCATCTCTGTGCTAAGTTTTGAACGGAGTATCACCTCTATGAACTTAAATCCTCCTAATTTCATAAAGGATTGCTTAATGGAAGTAGTGTTTTTTTAACTGCTCTATGGAAGGTAAATTTGAATATCTTGACTAGACAGCCTGGATCTCACTGAAATAGTTATATATATTTTCATGTCAAATAAATTTTCCGTTAGAAGTAATAGTCAAGTACTTTCAGATTATTTCCTAACCAAATCCACGATTCTTGAAACAGCAAGGGATTTACTGCTCCGGAGTGCAGCCTCCTGCAGAGAAGTGACTATCCACTCTGATACTAGAGCGGCAATACTAGCCTTGAGCTTACTGACCGTGTGTTCAGCGGTGAATGGTGAATACTTAGCTTTGTTATCAATGGTATCGAGTCACTTTGTAATAATACTAGTATAGTTACCAAGTTACAGCAGAATCGCAGATAATCACGGTAAAGCTGATGAGCTAGAGTGGAAAGGTACCTTAGCCAAGCTATTAGTAGAATGAGAACGGGTCATTGCTACCCTCTCCTCATATGCTCTACTTCTGGATAGTTGGGCTCCGCAGGACCTTGATCAGTCCTGAGCTGCCATCATTTCATGCGCTATCGTAAGATTATTTTGCCACAAGATTCAAGGCCAGCCTTCCCCCAGTTGTGGGAGTTCCAACATTATTGTCTTATTTGCGTCCCTGCTTTATGGTTGAAAATCTCACCGGACACCAACACCAGAAGTTCTATGGCACCAGACCAGGTGGAAATATCTCAAGATTTCCCTTTTGATTGTCTCGCGTTTGTGAGCTCAAGGTTAAAAATTTGGGAGCTAACACCCTGAGATCACATGAGGCATATGGGAATAGAAATTATACCCCTAAGCAATTATTTTGGCTACAAGACGCTTTGCTGACTTTGAATTTCGAATGCAGTTATGTTTATGTGGCACATACGGACTGCATACTTGTATAGAGGTCCAAGGCTGTCTACAAATCAGCCATCGAACCTAATATACGAGTTTAAAAAATCAAACCTGTTTCACTTCTAACAGAGTAAACAAGGTAAACCCTTTAAGTCTATTGAATACTGTTCCATAAGTTGTAATGCACTCGAGGTATTATATGAGGGTGCAATAAGTTCATAGTTTACCAAAAAAAAAACACTTTTACAAAAATGGCGATTTGGTTAGATGCCTTCTATCTCGATAAACTTCACCCAACTATGCTTCAACTTTTTAACCGGTCTAAAAAAATACTTCAAAGCAAGCTTCATCAGTAGAATAATGTTGATGAGGTAGCAGTTCGTAACTCCATTTTACCAATTTGGTCGTACTAATAGAGGAGCAGTAAGTTGGTGTGTTGTCGTGGTGGAAGAACACCTTTTTACTAAACTTTAGTTTATCAAATGGAGTCAAATTTTCTAGAATTAAGCATTATATAGGTCAAATATATCGGAATTTTAGCTAGCAGGTGTAGATTACAGAAAATGTGGGCATCGCATTTCCGAAAGATAGGACAGTCTTCGCTTTTTGGATTATAATTGTCGGATGAAGTGTTCTGTTACGACTATGCTATTCTTTGATCTTAGCAGTATACCAGCGGATCCGTATTTCCTCAGCGGTTAGGAAATCACACATATATTTCTTCGGATTGTGTTTAAACAGCATCAAACACTGCTGGAAAGTGGAATCATGGTTGCATTTGTTGTCTGGAGTGGGCAGTCGCGCCGATAGCTTTCTAGTAATATGTCTTCTGTATCAGCTTATTCGCTAATCTTTATTAGTCGGTTTGTTACTACAAGATCGTACGCAATCGATCGTGTTAGCTGTTTTGCGGGATATCTGGATGTAGTTTAACAAAGAGTAAGTCAAAGTTTCATTCCGATATCGAAGCAGGAGAATTACTGTGAACAACTGCTTAGCGATTTCAGATTTCTTACATTCAAACGACGCCAAACTAAAACTACGCGTCCGATTTCGACAATCGACATCTGCAGCGCTGGGGCTAAGTACTTGCTGTATTGTCTTGGTATAGGAGATGATTGATCTGTTGAAACGAAATCAACATTAACCAAAGAAAATTTCGATGCACAATGTCTCGATTAAATATATTCTATCTATTAGAGGTATTCAGTGAACTTACATATGCAACTGCCTGCTAATTGCCGTTACACGGCGTTAACGAAGAGGAAAACAGCATTTTAAAGCTATTCACCATCAGAAAATTCTACAGTTGTAAATGAACAACGTTGCAAGTAACTCGAAGCAGCAGCAAATGCGCAGCATGTTGCACATATTGGTGCTGCTAATTTGTTGCAACCTCATTGCGGACACGGCAGGCATAAAACATACAACAACAGCTGCGGTCACCAGCATGCTAGCAACGGCAAGTCAACGCAACATGCCACACAATTGGCTACGACGGCAACGGAGGTATTTGCTGTTTGAGAAGGGCTCGACAGTGGGGGTGAGTTATTAACGGCCAGTTGAGGCAAGTTACTGTACTTTACTGTAGCATAACTGTAGGTTAAAATGTAGTTTAAAAAAATGCATTAAAATACATTTACACTCCAATAATCACACACCCACAAACATATATGCCACTTGTCTCTGAATTCATCAATCGCTGGGTTTTCCCGCTTGCCGCACTCCACTCTAGGTACAAATGGCCGTTACGAAAGCGTTGTTACCAGAGCATCCGCGTGGTCTGCTTAACGTCATAGAAGCTACCGCCAACTATGAATTGCCCGCATCGTTGGACGATCTATGGCCCCAACGGACGAAAACGCATTCGGCGGCAACAACAACTGCAACAAAACACGACGCCACAACAAGTGCTGCTGCAAAGAATGCGCCGAAGTCAGGAACCTTTAGCGGAAGTAACGGTTATAGTAACTACAACAACAATAGCAACGATGAGATGTGGCTACCAACGTGGCATGCAACTGACCATTGGCCTGCAGCGGCAGCCACGATGCCAACTTGGTGGCAAGTGCCGGGCCAACGACGGCAATGGTTCAGAACACACAACAAAAAACAACAACAACAATATGGAAAACAACAACAGTCGCACAGCAAACAACAACAACAACACAGAAAACAACAACCACGCAAAAAACAACAACAAACTCGAAGACCATATTTTGCTCGTCAACAAAATCGATTTCCTTCGGCGTTGCAAGAAGCGAAATCATTGACATTCACGCCGCCCATATTGTCAAAGCAATTCGCCGCTCATCCGGTGGCGCACCAACACTCCGTGTGTCCGCGTCGAAATGTTTACGGCAGTTGGCAAGACAACAATGCGCCACGTTGGTGTGCGGTCAGTGCGAAAACGTTGGGGCGTGGTCGCAAGCGGCGTAGTGTTGGTGCTGGTGAAAATTCTGTTGGTGTTGGTATTGGTGTTGCGGGCGGCAAGGAACATAATGATGATGCTGTCCATCGATTTGATGAGCGTCCTGATGAATTCCAATTTGCCACAAATGCTGAGCGCATTTTCTTTGATTTGCTGACGCAATGGACTCAAGTGTACGTATTTTAGTGTATTTATAGATAGGTAAAAGGTAACAACAACAACAACACCAACGTGATATGCATGCCAAAATACATTTGATAAACACACATACTACTTCCATTCCAAGTCACTTCCAGCACCTCATTTCCTCCATGCTAAGCACTTGGAAATAAACCAGCTGCAGCGTCAGCAAGGCAGCCGCAGTTCCTCTAACACCTTTCCGAGCCTGCCCAAGCCCATTTGTGCCTAACTATTTCCACAAAATTGCTTACCATTTATGCACTCTCATACACACACCTAAACAACAACAACACTACATCTCGTTGTTTGGCTAATGCAAACGTTTATTGTTGTTGCTGCTATTGTTGGCCATGTACTTGTAATTGCATTGTAATTACACTGCTAATTGATTTCATTAAGTTGCGGCCCCTTTTAGTCGCTTACGCCTTATCAAACATGTTCTCTGTTCATTTTTTGGTTCATCGATTTACATTCCACTTCCGCTTATGGCTCGCTTCCGTTGTGCCTCGGCGCTTACTGCGCGAACCGATTGCTTGCTATTCTGTTGCATAAACAATAGACATAATTACCCATCGCATTACTGTATAATGCGCACCTTCTGTGAAGCTCGCCATGTGCTGTTGGCTCGTGGACAATCGCTTTTTCACGATTTGCTGCGAATTCTAATCGAGTGAGTATAGTATATGGAATTTGAACAGTTATATTTTAAATTTATTTCAATATGTATAAGCACATTTTGTTACACGAAAAATCGCTTGATCTGTTTTAGGAAACTTCGATTCTATATACTTATTAGGATGGGTGAAAAAAAAAGGTTTGGTATTCTGAAAATATGTTCTTAGACACATCTAACCAAATCTCTACAAGTATGTGCTCTTAATTGTAACGGAAAGATCCTCTGCCTAATGATTTTCTAAAGTGTGATCCATTTCAAACTCCCTACTTCAAAAAAAAATCAGAAACTTTAAATTTTTTCGAAAGAAAATACTTTGGCACTTATTTTTTGAAGATCATCTCTTTCAAATGTCGGCCACGGCTACGTCTCAGATGGTCCATTCATTACGTACAAATTTTGATGACTCGTTCGAGTATTTCGACTGGTAACTGACGAGTGAGCTGTTTTGTCTTAAGGCTTGAATCGAATTGGAATTGTTCGTATAGACTTTAGACTTAACAATTCCCCACAATAAAAAGTCTAACTGTGTGATATCACACTATCTTGGTGGCCAATACACCAGACCAAAACGTGAAATTATCTGCTCACCGACTTATTCTCTCAATAAAACCATTGATTGATGCGATGTGTGTGAAGTGGCGCCGTCGTGTTGAAACCAAATGTCGTCGAAATCACGAGCTTTAATTTCAGGTATCAAATATTCGGTTACCATATCACGATAACGGACGCCATTGACGGTTACGATCTCACCGGCATCATTTTTGAAGAAATCTGAACAGATGATTCTACTGGCCCACAAACCGCACCAAACCGTTGTTTTTTCTGGACGAAATGGCAGCTCTTGAATTTCTGTAGGTTGATCTTCGTTCCACATGCGGCAATTTTGCTTGTCCACATACCGCTTGAGTCAAAAGTGCGCCTTATCGCTGAACAAAATATTCCTCGAAAACGTTGGATTACCTTGCAACTTTTCAAAAGCCCATAGAGCGAAACGATTTCGCTTGGGAAGGTCGAGTGGCATTTTGCATGTTTTCAACTTAAGATCTCGACGTAAAATACACCAAGACGTTCCATACGTCAGTCCGAGTTGCTGCGAATGAAGGCGAATCGACTCTCCACTGTTTTCGTGTACAATCTCAGCTACGACGGCTTTATTTTCTTTACTGCGTGCTGGACGTTGTCTATTCGGTCGAATATTATCTAATAATGAGCGATGGGTTTCAAGAGGGGTGATGGTGTCGCGAATAGTAAGATCAGTTGGCCGATTATGTTGACCATAAGTTGAGCGAAGCGCGCGTAACACATTCTTTACAAAAAGTGAATTTTCATAATAAAGTTGAACGATTTGTAAATGATGTTCAGACGTAAGTCTTTCCATGATAAAATGTCACACAATACTGAACAAAAGTAAGTTGACTGCTTGACATAACTCACGCGTGATCTATTAAAAAAGGCCACTGAAAAACGCAGCTCTGCTTGGATCACCCGTTACCATAATGGAAACGTAGCGGAATGCAATTGGTGTGAAGTATACCATAATTGCTGTCATTTCTTTAATTCAAGTTGTATTTAATCTCAGAAAGGTCTTGCTATGAGAATTAGTTTCTATTATTTTAAATTGAATTATATTCTATGTATGTCACAGATGCTGTAAAGAACTTAACATATTCTAACATGGCACTATATTTCATTTGAGCTACAACTTTATTAACCTCATGTACTGGGCATGAACACAAACACTCGGCGCGCCGTTCTCTTTATCTCCGGTTCGCGTGCAGTCACTCGTCCATTCTAATTCAACGTAATGAATGTCAGTTCGGACAGAAAACTCGATTAAATGCGACTTTATTATGTTCTCTTATATACCAAACCGCATAGCAGATAGCCACAAGCAATCTTCGTGTGCTATATAACTCTTCGCCGGCGTTTTTTTTTAATATTGTTCCTTGCCACTTCCACTACACTTGGCAGTCACTCATAATTTACGTGAGATGCTGGAATAGGACAATGTAAAGGATGCGCGTTTTTCCATTTTTCAAATGGACAGTTGCAAGGCGGAAAATGGCTTTAAATAGCCGCAGCTAAACGTGGTTGAAGTTTGATGAAGAAGGTAAGATGCTGGGAGAGAATGTAGAAAAATATGGTAATAAAAAGTGAGATTGTGTGTATGTATGCTAGGGTGTGTTATAAAGTGCAAAAAAATAATTTTTTAATTACTTTAAATTAATTAACGGTTAATATATTTTAAAATCTTTGTAGATCTTTTTTGTAGAATATTCAATTTCCTACAACATCCACAAAATGAAACATTTTTTTCAAGCAGTTGGAAGCGAGAGTGTAATCACATATATGTAGTTACGCTTCTGGGTAAGCAGTTAGGGCTAAAAGAGAGGAAGCTTCAGCAGATCGTCTCCGACATATTCGGTTAAAGGGTTTCCTGAAGTCTAATTGCAGTGTCTGTTCACTAAAGGTGCAGCTTTGGCTAAGCCTCCTTAATATTGCATATAAGGTCTTATCGAGTACAGTGTGTGAAAGAGTGAAGCCTACCGTCAACAAACTGATTGGGCTAAATCAGTGTGTGCTTAGACCTGGGAAAACTAAGGACCCATGAAAGGATAATCGACATAGAAGTTCCCCAACTCTTCGTCGATTTTAAAGCCACCTCCGACAGCAACAGCAAAAGCTCCGTCAGCATCGGGAAGGACTTTTCTGAGATTTCTGATACCAAGCGGGGTTTCAGACAAGGGTACTTCCTATCGTGTGACTTCGTCAACCTATTGTTGGAGAAAATAATACGAGGCGCAGAGCTTAATCTTCTATAAGAGTGTACAACTGCTGGCGTACGCCGATGATATACATCATCACCAGACTGAAAAAGGAGTATTAGGTTGTCAAATACATATCTCCCTTCCGATTTTTTGCTCTTTATTTAATGCTTTATAAAAAGGTTTACAGAGATCGGATTTAGTTCAAATATGCACCGTTTCGTTCGATAATCTGTTTATATCTAGACAGCACCTTCGTCCTCGTAGAAGCCCCCCTCCTTACTTGCGAAGAACTCGGATAGCCACTTTTCACAAGCCTCTTTTTAATTCAACTTTACACCAACATGTACAGAAACAGGTGGTAATCACTTGGCACTATGTCCGGGCTATATGTATGGTGGATGCGAGAAAACCTCCCATCTGAGCTCCCATAGCTTCTGACGAGTCATCAATGAAGTGTGTGGTTTGGCGTTGTCCTGGTGGAACACTACACCCTTTCTGTTGGCCAGTTCTGGACGTTTCTGGTCGATTGCCTGCTTCAAGCTGTTCAGTTGTTCGTAGTAGATGGTAGAACTGAGCGTCTGGCTATATGGGAGCAGCTCATAGTGGATGATTCCCTTCCAATTCCACCAAACACACAGCAAAACCTTCCTGGCCATCAATCTCGGCTTGGCCACTGTTTGGAACGATTCACCGGCCTTCGACCACGACCGTTTTGGCTTGATATTGTCGTAGGTGATCCATTTTTCGTCGCCAGTCACCATCCGCTTTAAAAATGGGTCAAGTTCGTTCCGTTTTAGCAGCAAACATCAAGCTTTTGTGTATCCAGCCTTCTGCAGATGGTTTGGTGTCTAACTCCCATCTTCTGGGTGATGTCGCGCGATGCCAAATGCCGGTCTAACTCGATGTTTTCCAAGATTTGGTCGGTATTCGTCGTCACAGGTTTCCGCCGGCTGGCTTATGCATGGTGTCGTTTTCACCTGCTCTGAATCGTCGAAACCATTTCTCCGCAGTTCGAAGTGATAGAGTACCATCCCCCAAAACACCAAAAATCTCACAGAATGTTTCTCTAGCGGATTTGCCTTTAACGAAGGAAAACTTTAAAATAATTTCGGCGTCAGTGAACTCCATGTTTACTGTTGAACGAAATATCCAATCTAATTATACATAGCGTCGTATTGTAGGTTATGTCAAGACTTTTCAAAGATGTATAGTATTGCCAGATACGAGCTGTGTAGGTTTTATACATAGTCGCGAAATTCAAAAGACAAAAAGGCGGAAGGGAGATATTTGACCACCTAATATATGGGCCCGGTTGTGAATGAGGATAAGACGAAATATCTCCTGATATCAATCAAACAGTCATTGCATTCATGACTTATCTTACACGTCACCGTTGACAGGTGAAAGTTACCTTGAAGTCGTAGATTATTTTGTCTATCTAGGAACTGGTATTAACACCAATAAAAACATCAGCCTTGAAATCTAACGCAGACAAATGCCAAACTCTACAAGTCCCTCATCATTTCCGTTCTGCTTTGTGGTGCGGAGGCTTAGACAATGACATCATCTAATGAATCGGCGTTGGAAATATTTAAGAGAAGAGTTTTGGGGAGGATTTAAGGTCCTGTGCGCATTGGTTACGCCAAGTACTGCAGTCAATGAAATGATGAGCTGTAAGAGATATACGGCGTCAGTGACATAGTTCAGCGAATTAAGAGACAGCGGCTGTGTCTAGTTCATGTTGTCCCGATGGAAGAGAACACTCCGTTTTTTGAAAGTTTTCGACCCGCGGGTGGAAGCAGAGAAAGGGAAGACCTCCACTCTGTTGGATCAGGTGGAGGAGAACCTGGTTGCACGTGGTATCTCGAATTGGTACCAAAATTGGAGAAAAGAAAAGCGACTGGCGCGCTGTTGTTGACTTGGCTTTAATTGCGTAAGCGGTGTACCCGCTATTAAAAAAGAAGCTAGAAGCGAGTTACATAATTTTCTATCTAATAATAAGAAAAAATAGAACCCGTTAAGCGGAGGACCTACCCGTTACAATTAAGAGCTCATACTCGGATAGGCTTTCTTAGAAGTTCCTTCAACCTATTTTTCAAAATACAAAGCGAAAACGGTTGGTTTTTACTCACCCCAATGTACACATATATGTATGTGTGTTGTGTGGGTCAAGTTGTAGATTTTTATGCATAAGTGTATGTGTGCTGTATTAGAAGCTCGAATTAAATTCAATTTTATGTATTTGCTCAGCCAACGCGGTTCACTACAAGCTTTCTCTGGCCTTACAAACCATGTACGCATGTATGCGCGTGCGTGTGTATATATTTGCTGCAATTTTAACAAACTATGCAACATTTATTTACTTGCTTTTCTGCCCCTTTCTTTTCATGCGCGTCACACTTGCCGTTGTTGATTACTCCGCCGGATTATCCCTACAAATGTACATATGCATACACATACAAATGTTTGTGTGCGCGCGAGCAGTGCTGCATTGCCGGCCGCACGTCGTCATGCCACATATAAAAAAGCGATTTCGCATGACAATTTAAGCGACTGCGCCCAACACTATGCAACGCTCTGCGGCTTAAGTTTTCTGCAACATTTCAGCGAAGCTGTGCACGGACGATTTATGCAATAACCACAAGGGAGTGTGGCCGAGAGAGGAGACAGAGGGAGTGAGAGACAGCAGTGCGTATAAACACATACACACACACACACACACACATGCAAGCAGTGAACAAATTGCAATTTCACACACACGCACGCACACGCAAGCGCTTGTGCAATAAATAAATACTAGCGGCGTGTAAGCGCAAATGTTTTATAAAATATGGCCGCCCAATCGCAATGAAATGTAAATACAGTTAAATACGCGTATGTATGGATGTGTGTGTGTGTGTCGGCGCAATAAAATACAAAATACGCAATGTAAATAAAACATAAATAAAAATCAGTAAATAAAAGTGACAAGTATTAAAAATAGCGCATCCGCCTGCCGGTATTGACGCGCTGCTGTTTGCATTGTTGTTGCTGCTGTTGTTGCCTTTACTTACTGCGCTTTTTCTTTAGGCCATATTTAGCTGTATTTATTTTATTATCTGTGTTTGGTGTCGCTTAACAAGCAGATACTTGCGTTTTTTTGACAGTGCTGCCACCCTTTTTATAGAATAGTTCGCTTTAAAAATATATTTACTATATTTTGCATATTACTTAGCGGCTACTGCAGAACTTCTGAGGATATACATTGTTACAAATGTGGATTTATTTCGGTAATATTTCAGCAAACAACTAAAAGTACACAGTTCTTCACACTTTTCGGATGGAAAATTCCTTAAAAAAAAGAAAATATGTTAACTTCGGTGCACCGTAACTTTTGTCCTTTTCATTAAAACAAATTTTCGATACAAAAACTTTTTTTCAAAATTTGGCTAAGATACCTTGTGAAATGGAAAAGTTTTCCATAGGAGCACTTGATTCCAATCGTTCAGTTTGAATGACAGCTATATGATCTAGTGATCGGTACTAAGCAATTTCTTCGCTGATTGCATTATTGGCTTAGGTAATGATCCATATCCCTCCAGGGTTATGCGCTAGGTTTGGAAACCGTGACGTAAAAAACGCCCCCATGAAAATGAAACTACAGCCTTGGAATAGAAACCCCCTTTTGATGACGACCACAGCAAACGTAATAAGGACTAAGTTTTAAGGGCATGCACTTGGAATGTCTAGTCTCTTAATTGGGAAGATGTCGCTGTCCAGCTGATTGATGTCCTCGAAAAACTAAACTTCAACATACCGCTGATTTGCGCCCACGCCTCGACGGAAGAGAAGGACGATGTGAACAAATATAGTATACTATAAAAAGATTGTGAAAACAATTTTGGTAAAATCTACTGCGGAGCAAATTGTTTCTCGGCAAATAATTCGGTGTTCATTTTAACTACACCTAACTCACTGTTGCAGAAACTAGTTCAAATAGTATTTTACAAGGTGTGTTCCAAAGTAAAGAGGACTTAAAAAAAAACAGTACAAATGGCTTTTTTCGGCAAAACTAATTTATTTTATTCAAAATAGTCTCCTTTTGCTTCAATACAGCTATTTGCACGGTCCAAAAGCATGTCGAACGACTGTTTTAGCTCGTTGGCCGGTATGGCCGCCAGTATGCCGGTGCAAGCCTTTTGAATGGCCTCTACGTCTGCATAACGCTTTCCTTTCATGGGCAAATACATTTTTCCGAAAAGGAGGAAGTCGCACGGTGCCATATCAGGTGAATACGGGTAGTGGTTAATGATTAAAATGTGATTTTCGGTCAAATAATCGTCCTTCGAATGTTGGATCCTGAGCAATTTTTGGTCGTCAGTCAATTTGTGCGGAACAAACCGTGTCCACACCTTTCGTAAGACCAAATACTCGGTCAAAATGCGATAAATCGTTGTTTTGGAGATGTTGAATTCCATTCCCATGAATTTCAATAATGATTTCGGCTGGTTTTTGATGAATTCACACACAGTTTCGAAAGAATTTCCGGTGATCACGGATTTTGTTTGGCCCACATGTTGATCTTTGAAAACGTTGAAACCACTCGTGCACTCTGTTACGGGATAAGCAAGTCCAATTGCAAAATTCGAGATGTTGTCACTGAAGAGACACCCAACAGTGTGGAACGACTGTGAACCGACTGAATTGGGTTTGCCTTTATAATGGTCTCAACGGCAGATATATAGGATTTCCATCATTATGGACTTTTTTTTGACGGGGAGGTGGCACACTGTTGTGGATCTTCTAGTAATTTTCGAAGTTTGCAATTATGCGTTGAATAGATATGTAGCTCGTAATGGTCCTGACGAAAACTGTTTTGCGCAAAGAGATTTTGATATGATGAACTGGCAAATCTTATTGAACACACTGGCAAAATTTTAAATAAATACTTAATTAAACGTTACCGGGAATCCAAAAACCATTCTGCTGTTTCTTGATGGGCCATGACAAGAGAGGTATAAGTATATTTGAGTGAACCTGAAAACATGTGGTAGGCGCGGATACCATGCAAGTCATACTCTTGTAGGTTGAAGAATAATTAGAGCCTTAACGTATTATCCAGATTACTATGGAGGGATACGTTTGTCACGGTAGGCAACATTAGATTTGCGTGTGTGAAGAACATTCCTGGACAATCAGGGATGTCACTGTGAAAAGTTTTGTGTATATGACATTTAGTGTCCGTTTGTAGGACATTCCAACCCTGAAAGAGTTCGGACTATAGTAAGTTAGTTTTGGTATTCTCGGGTCGCTTAGAGTTGGAATTTCGAGGATACTGAGATTGCTGCAAAATGTTTGGTTTTGGGTGTTGCCGACGATTGTAAAGGCCCTTTTTGTGAAGAAGCACAGAGTTTGGCACAGCAATTCTAAAGCTCGCGATGCAGTCATCAGAACATGAATTGCTTGGAGCTGCTGCCAGTGCTACCCCCTGTTTGAGTTTGAATTTTTTTCTTCGAAAACGCTGTAATAAATGTTCTCCAATTATACGTACTAGATATCCTACCTATGCTTGAATGGGGTTATTCTGAGATAACATATAAAAGTTGAGGCGACTGACTCCGAATTTCGGTAGTAAATTTTAATAATTCGACTCGTTGTTCGATCGTATATCTTTCCATGATAAAATAGCAAACCTTACTGAAGATAAATGTCAAAAGAACGGGAAAAAATATGACGCCGGTCTAGGTTTGTAGTGCCTTATTGAAACCCTTTATAGAAAGTAAAACAATTGTTGAATACTGTTATAAAAATTGCTCCACTGTGAATATTTAAACCACTGATGAAGACAAATAAATAAATTTGAGAAAAAATATAGTTCTGTTCAGAGGATGTAACGAGTTTTTGTTTTGTTCGGGCTAGATGCAACGAAATCGTTTGTTGCTAAAGCGCCATGGAACGCACAGGGTTTTTGTTGATCAACCTCGGAAAGAAAAAATGAGAGTTGAAAGTTCAAAAGCATGTCGTTTCACGGTTAAACAAAGAACAACAAATTTGTATTTATTGAAAAGGTTTGCCAAAGTCAACCGTGTGCACCAACAGTAGCAACGCCTTTTTGTGGCACAAGCCAATCCATTTATGGCGAGTATTTTAGCGGCGCAATTACGAATATTGCATAAATGAATTATATATAGTTGGTGCAGGTGTAAGTGTGGTGGTCAATGCTTGTGTGTGTGTATGTGTGCGTGCCGCCGTAAGTTTTTTCGTGTTGCAAAGTAATAAAGATTTGCAGTTGGCAAGCACTTTATCGCTGTCTGTGCAGAAATTACGGCGTAAAACTGGTTGCTACGGCATTTCTATATAGGTATTGCTGTTGCTGTTGTTGTTACAGCTCGGTAAACAGTATTTGCATTTGCTGCAAATACCAAATTAATGGCTGTCATATTCAATATTCAGTTTGTACGCAATGTTGCACAAATATGTGTGTGTGGATTAGTGTGTGAGTGCATAAGTGTAAGTGTTGCCAGATGTTGGCACATCCATGCACATTTAGCTGGTGTGTATGCTGACGTTTATATCTATTTGCAATTCCGTGTGCATAGCTTGGCATAAAAGGTTCACTTAATGTGTCAATAAATCATCAATTCATTTGCCAACTTTCACTCAGCCATTTATTTATGATATTTTAGGTTCATTTTTCAATTTCTTTTTTCACTCAATTACAATTATGCATATGTGTGAATTTTAAATTTTGATAATGGCATGGACAGCAAATCAATGTCGACACATATACATACATACATATTTATGTATTTAAACACAAATTGGTTGTGAGTAAAAGTCAAAATTAATGTTTTATGGAAATTCGCAATAAATTTTTTATTTACAATTATTTACATAAAAATCAGTCAAATCGGTGAGGGTATAAGGCGTGCGACGCAAACGAAGTGCTAGCTAGAATGTTGATAACGTTTGAATATGTAACGGGTGATCCAAGTAGAGGTACTGTTTAAATAGCCTCTTTTTGGCAGATCACGCGTGAGTCGGTTAAGCTGTCAGGTTATTTTTGTTCAGTATTGATAGAGATTTCATCGTGGAAAGACTTATGTTTGAACAACGTTTACAAATCGTTCAACTTTATTACGAAAATTCACGTTTCGTAAAGAATGTGTTTCGCTCAACTTACGGTCCACATAATCGTCCTACTGAGCCTACTATTCGCAACACCATCACCCATTTTGTGACCCAGCATTCATTATTAGATAATATTCGACCGAATAGACAACGTCCAGCACGCAGTAAAGAAAATAAAGCAGCCGGAGAGTGTACACGAAAACCGTGGAGAGTCGATTCGGCGCCGTTCGCAGCAACTCGGACTGACGTACATATATAACAACTTAACACATTTTTCGTCTAGAACAGCTTACAGCTTGTCCAAGAACTAAAGCCTTTCGGCATTCCCAAGCGACATCACTTCTCTCAATGGGCTCTTGAAAAGTTCCAAGGAGATCCAACGTTTTCGAGTAAAATTTTTTCAGCGAAAAGGCCCATTTCTGTTTCAATGGGTATGTACGCAAGCAAAATTGCCGCATTTCGGACAAAGAAATACTTCAATAGATTCATAAGCTGCCATATCATCCAGTAAAAAAACGGTTTGGTGTGGTTTGTGAGCCGGTGGAATCATCGGTCCATATTTCTTCGATGAGAACGTAACCAGTTCCCACAGATCGCATCAATCAGTGAATTTATTGAGAGAATACTTCGGTGAAAGATCGTGTAATATCATACCGTTAGAATTTTTTCTGTGAGGATATATAAAGTCTAAGGTCTATGCAGAAAATCTCGCTTCAATTTCGGCTTTGCAGCAAAACAGCACGTGTGTCATTCGCCAGTAGCCAGTCGAAATGCTGGAATACGCCATCGAAAATTGGACTTAATGATGAACCATCTGAACCTTAAAGGGTGTTTCAAAATTAGGGTAGGACTTAAATATGCCGCCATTTATGTAGTAAAGTCTTGACAGCACTAAAAAAAAACCGACAGCTGACAGTTAGGCCTACATTATTGAACATTACTTCAAATTCCATCAACAAATGGCTGCTGATTTTTCGAGCAAAGCAATGAAACACATTTTCACTTTGATGAGATTAATAGCATCGACAAAATGGGTTTTCAACGAACCTTCATGTGATTGTCGAAAACCAAATGCTTCCACAACATGTCCCTGATTGGTGTAGATTTTGAGCTGGAGGCATAAGTGGAGCATACTGTTTTAAAATGAGGCTGGTCAAACAGTGGCTGTTACTGGTGCTCGATATTGAAGCATGAGAAACTATTTTTTTTTTTAATGATATTGATGCGGCCAATATGGGGTTTCAGCAAGATGATGCCACATGTTATACAGCCCCTGAAACACTTGAATTATTGCATGATTCCATTTCCAGGTTGTGTACTCTCTCGTTTGGGTGGCCCCCTAGATGGTGTGATTTAACACCAATAGATTTCTTTCTATGGCGTTATTTAAAGTCACAAGTATATTGTAACAAACCCAAAACCACAACTGCTATAAAGGAGAAGATTTAACGTTGCATCAATGAGATTGAGCCATATTTATGCAGATTCTTCTTCTTTTCGGGCGTAAACACGGCTTACGTGGTTATACACGGCGGGTACTGCATCGAATACTCTCAGAGCTGGAGTGTTTTCATCCAATCGGATGACATGACCTAGCTAGCGCAGCCGCTGTCTCTTAATTAAATCAACTGCGGTATTCGCCGTTGCAAATGCGCAAAGGATTATAAATCTTCCGCAGAACCTTTCTCTCGAAAATTCGTAACACGGACTCAGAAGATGTTGTCATCGTCCATGCCTCCGGACTGAGATGTTGGGTGCCTTGTAGAATTTAGTCTTTGTTCGACGTGAGAGGACTTTACTTCTCAATTGCATACTCAGTACAACGCAGCCCCGATTTTTTCTCAGTTTCAAAGTAATACGATGCAGGAGGCCTGGCTTACAAGCTCATTGGTTGTACAGTTCTCAACTGTTTCGTTAAGTACTAATATCTGGAGAACCGATTGAAGCTTCAGACAGTTTTGTGATTGCTTGACTTAGTATTGTTCGAGAACGCATTACTTAATAAGAATAAATATGTCATATTTTACAGCTTTTATTCGACAAAGTCGCAAACGCATCCCCAGTAGATGTAAATTAGATTATTTTTTATGTGCCAACAACTATATTGGTTTTCCAGGAGCTAAACATTGCATAAAAAAACATTCGGAACCACCGAAAACTGAATTTTTATCTGCGATTAGCCGTAAATAGATATAGTTATTTCTGAAACAAAAGGTCACTGGTAACAAAGGTTCACTAATTAGAATGTCAAAATAAAAGGTCGTGGTCGAATCTCGGTGAGCTAACGAAAACGGTTATCTAGACAAGATTGATGATTAGTAATGTTTTTATACAAGTATGTTTTATGTTTGGTGAGATTGGCAGGACATCTTCTACTCTCAGCTGCTTCCATGCGAGCAAACCTGTACATTCGGGCTGTCTAAAAGAAGCAATCGGCCAGACGCAGCTAACTTTGGCCAATACAAGTGGTATTGCGTGTTATCCGGATATTGACAGGCTACACACATCGATTGAGAACCACAAGATGCTTCGAGAGATTGGTTGAAAAGTTTTTATGCATTCACCTTATGGACCGGTCATGACACCGACTGATTACTTTTTGTTCCTGTCCACGGCGAATGATTTTGCTGGCGAAAAGTTCTCCTTGACGATGCTTTTAAAAATCGACTATTCCAAATTGATAACAACTTACAGAACAAAATGGTGTATTATTCACCTAAATCAGATACTTTTAACAATTAAAGTTATTGTCTTATAGCACTTTTGACTTTCTCCAGTAGAAAATTATAGAAATTTTATAGATCAACCATAGTAAAACACATTATTTTGGAAAAAATTTTTTTGTTTTTTAATCAACATAGTTCCCTTTAAGGGCACACACTGATTATAGCGACTTTTCGATACCATTGTTGTAATATGATTTGTCATTGCCTTAAAAATTGGCCTCAGTTTCAGTGATCACCTCTTTGTTCGACGGAAATCTCTTTCCAGCGAGCATTTCTTTGAGATCTGAAAACAGAAAGTTGTGGCTGGGAACCAAATGTGGAGAATGCGGTGTATGCAGCAGCAAGTCGAAGCCAATTCATGATTTTTTGTTTTTCTATTTACTGACTAGTGACATGGTGCATTGTCTTTGTGAAACCGCACATTCTTGTATTCAAATGCGGCCGTCTCGCCGACTTCGTCTTTCCAACTATCCAATAAGTATATGTAATAGTCGTTGTTCATGGTCATTACTTTTTCAAGTTAGTTATTAAAATTATTTAATGCACATCCCATCATACAGACGCCATAACTTTACCAGCAGGGTGTTGCGTTATTCCACGATTTAGCGTGGGTTCAACGTGTGCAGTTCACGTGGATGCCTGTCGATTGGATTTCTTTCATTGTCACATAACGATGCAGAACCTCGGGTTTATTGCACTTGAACATCTCCAAACACTGCTCCAAATCATCAACTCGCCGTTATTTTTGATCAAAAGTGAGTTCGCGCGGCAGCCACTTTTCCTAGAGCTTTCTCATAACTAAATTTTCGTGAATGATATGATGTAAACGTTCAGTTAATATTATTAGCGTTCCTGTGATCTCAAACAAATTCGCTTTACGGTCATATACAATTATTTTGTGGACTTTTTTGATGTTTTCGTCGTTAACAACCGCTTTTGGGCGTCCATTGCGTTCATCGTCTTTGGTGCTCATTTCACCACGTGTAAACTTAGCTTACCGATAACTGATGGTTGATTTTCCTGTGGTAGTGTCCGGAAACATTCCTAGCGGCCCAGATCTCTCCAAATATCACATTTTGCAGACTTCTGCTTTATGGCCTCGAGATCAACAATTCTCTGCAGCTTTCTGCTTCAACTTTCTCCTGCATTAATGCGCCCAGTCGCGTTATAGCAATCCTTTATAATAACTGTTTTTGGTAAATTATATTGACGCCTGGCTGATGGCTGCGAATATTAATTCGTCTGTGGCTACAAAACAGTCAACAGCTGGTTAATTTAAATGAATATTCATCAAAGCAGACAAGGAAATTTATGTTCATATTCGGATGTGTGCGCAGCAAACAAACTTGCGTACTTGCATATGCAAATATTCGCGAGTACACAAGCGCACACACATCCATAAGTGAACTCATGTGGAATCTACGCAGAGTGTTATATAAATATGTGTGGGTGTGTGTTGCAAGTTTCGCACACTTTCGCTCACGCGCGCGTCCAAGCAGCCTTGGAGTATACATATGTATGTATATGTGTATATTTAACTACATATATAGATAACGGTGTATATATTTATTGGGATGCACATGGCGCGCATATTCAAATATCCGCTGCAAGTAAGCGCGCTCTACAATACATACATGTATGCCTCTGTTGGTGTGCGTATTTATGTGTATGTGTGCGCGCTCGTGGTAATTCTTTGTCATACAATTTTAACTAGCGGTGTTCCAACGAGTCAAATTGAGATTTTCAGCAATCTTGTATCTCCAGCCGCCAACATAGCCAACTGTGCATAATCAACTGGCAGCAACAACAAAATTGCGGAGCACAACATTGAAGTACAGCCATACTAAATATGCACATCTATACATACGCACACACATACACACATGTAAGGCACTATTCAAGTGTGTGTGTGTGTTTATTGCACCTGAAAAGATGAATGGCTGGCAAGGCGAAAAGGGCAGGTTATTTGCTTGCACAAGCACATGGATATATAAATATATCTACACATATGCATACTTATGTATGTGTGCGTGCGACGCGTTTTATACGCTGCGTTGACGCCGAAGTTTGTCATCAAGTTTTACCGCCGCTCAAGCTTTGGAAATTACGAAAATTGCTACGCTTCCTTTAGTTTGCATATTTGAGTTGTCACTTGTGGAAAAGTAACAACAACAATTACAATTACGTTTACGCAAAACAACAAAATAGCGAATTTAATCTCGGCAAGCCATTGTTGAACGCAGCTTCATTACGCCCCCTCACGCACACATGTACATATATGGAACTTCATGTATGCCCGCGTTTGTTATTTATGCTAACAATTGTGATGAATTGTCGAACTCTGGCTGAGCGTTTTAGGTATTTTAGAAATGCATTATGGGATAAGCCTCCTCAACATCGCATATAAGGTTCTAAAGTAAGTGGCCAATGATGTGGTGTAATATTTTGCTTCAAGACCTGAATTGAAGTGAGATTGTCCGCATAGACTTTAGACTTTAGATAACGCCACCAAAAAAAACTAACGTTGTGATATATCACGATCCTGGTGGCCAATAGACCGACTCAAAATGTTAAATTATCTGCTCACCGAAGTGTTATCTCAATAAATCCATTGATTGATGTGATATGTAGGCCTTCTTGCTGAAACCAAATGTCGCCGAGATCACGAGCTTCAACTTCAGGCATCATCACGTTCGTTACGTTCTCACCGGCATATGTTATATATAAATACACATATACATACATACAAGGTGCGTTCCAAAGTAAACTTTTTGAATCTAGCGCCCCCTGGTGGCGCCATCTCTGTGCCGACTGGTGCGTTAGAATCTGCTATCTTTATCGTTTGTCCAGTGAGCATTTCAAGACATTTAATTGATTGGAAGTGAAGTTATTGCATTTTAAGTGTCAGTATGTTTGTGTTATCGGTGCGAAAATGAGCTTCGAACAAAGAGCCAACAATTAATTTAGTTTTAAAATTGGTAAAACTTTTACCGAAACGTTGCAATTGATGAAACAACTTTATGGCGATGATTGTCTATCCCGTAACAGAGTGAATGAGTAGTTTCAACCTTTCAAAGTGGTCGTGCGGACATAAATGACGATCAACATGTGGGTCAATCAAAATCCGTGATCATCGGAAATTCCGTCGAAACTGTGCCTGAATTCATCAAAACTCAGCCGAAATCATTATTGAAATTCATGGAAATGGAATTGAACATCTGTAAAACATAGATTTATTGCATTTTGACCGAACATTTGGGCTTAAGAAAGGTGTGTGCATGGTTTGTTCCGCACAAATTGACTGACGACCAAAAATTGCTCAAAATCCAACATTCGAAGGACGATTATTTCACATTTTAACCATTAACCACCCCCCGTGTTCACCTAATAATGCACCGTGCGACTTCTACCTTTTCGGAAAAATGCATTTGCCCATGAAAGAAAAGCGTTATGCAGACGTAGAGACCATTGAAAAGGCTTACACCGGCATAATGGCGGGCATACCGGCCAACGAGCTAAAACTGTCGTTCGACATACTTTTGGACCTTGCAAAAAGCAGAAGAAGACTATTTTGAATCAAATAAATTGGTTTTCTGTTTTTTTTTTTAAAGTCCTGTTAAATTTGGAACTTTTATCGCCATATTTCTTCAAAAATATATACGGCGATATACATAGATAACACCATGTAATAGGACAGTTTTCATCTTTTTCGGAGCACTTTAATCGATAAAGGTCACCGTTTGGACGGTTTCATGGTTTCTGATGTAAACCAGTGAATCCATGTCTCGTCTGTAATTAGTTCGATATTAAACCCTTCTTTTTCTTTACTGTCGTAGACATCGCTTAAGCGGTTTTAGCCCAGTTATCGCTATTTGGTGACAATTCGAGATAGGTTCTCCGCCTTATCTCTCCAACACAGTGGAGGTTCTGGTCTTCCTATGTTTCCACCGGCGGTTAATGAAATGAGAACCCACAAAGCTGGAATGTCCTCTTCTATCCGGACAACATGACCTAGCCAGCGCAACCGCTGTCTTTTGATTCGCTGAACTATGTCAATGTGGTAAGAAATATAATGTATATCATCGACTGCGGTACTCGCAGTTGCCAATGCGCAAAGAATCATAAATTTTCCGCAAAACTTTTCTCTCGAACACTCCTAAGGCCCACTTATCAGATATGTCGTTGTTCATGCATCTGCGCCATATAGCAGGGCGGGAATGATGAGGGACTTTTAGAGTTTGGTCTTTGTTCGTCGCGAGAGGACTTTACTTTTCAATTGCCTACTCATTACAAAGTAACACTTGTTTGCAAAAGTGATCCTGCACTGGATTTCGAGGCAGATATTGTTATTAGTGTTGATACTGGTAAACGAAATTATCTACGACTTGAACTTTTCCAGCAATAGATTGATAAAGTCACACGATAGGTGTTTCTGAAACCTCGCTTGGTATCGAATGGTTAGGAGAGATCCTTCCTGATCCTGATGGAGCTTTTGGTGTTGCTCAACGTCAGCTTACACAGGCGCAGTAGCTTTGCGGGGATACCAAGTTCAGACATACCTTCCACGAGTCTTTTCCAAGACTTGGCGCGTGGTGGTGGGTCGAAAGCAGAATTTCCAGGCCTAAAACCACACTGATAATATCCAATCACTTTTTTGACGATAGGCCTCAGGGTTTTACACACTAAGCTCGATAAGACCTTATATACGATATTAAGAAGGCTTATCCCACGGTAATTGGCGCCGATTGTTGGGTCCCCTGTTGAGATTTGGCCGAGAGAAAATCAGAAATAGCTAGACAAAGTTTAAATTTTAGACACATCTAAATGGTCTGAATGTAGTGAGTGTATTATCATCAAACCTAATGACAGGCTCTACGTCATAATACTCTAAGTATGTCTCGTCACATATTCAAGTCTTTATAAATTCGATATAACCGAAAAATGAAACTAAAAATTGTTTTTAGTATTTTAAATAAGTTAAAGACCCTTGCTTCAGTTTGGAAATAGTAGAAAATGTTTAAGCCAAGGTTCGGTGCTATATTTGAGCCCAAAATATATATGTAGTAGCAATTTCACCAAAGCTGGTGAGCTTACCAGTTCCTGCACCTTGACTCTGCTCACTTCGGAATGCGATCGAGTTGGATCACCAATGGCGTCTTGCGTTCTGAAACTAGACTAATGGACCTCACGTGGGGTTGATGACTTCCTCCTGTGCGACTGCAATATCATTTTGGCCTTTACTTTAGTAAAGTTCATCTTGCCGCAATCGTAGAAGTTCTTATTGGACACTGTCCAATTAGTATTGATGTGGGAAGGCTAAAAAACCTGGTGGACGCTAGTTGTCAAAGTGGTATGGAGAAGCTTGAGGTGGAAGCATCCAGACTCTTTCTCATCCATTGTCCAGCCTTTAAAAGACAGAAAAAAGTCTTACCTTCGGTGAACTATAGCCGATACTGACATTTTTGTCGTCTCAATAAATTTGTGATTCGACTCTTGTCATGTGATCTTTTATATAATAGTTTTAGGTACGAGTATAACAACGTCTATCTGGAAGCCAGTATTACCACCAACAACAATGTCAGCCTCGAAATCCAACGAAGAAGAACTCTTGCCAACAGCTGCTAATTCGGACTGAGTTGGCAATTGCGAAGTAAAGTCCTCTCTCGACGAACAAAGACCAAACTCTATAACTCGTTATTCCCGTTCCGATGTATGGTGGAAAGTCATGAACGATGACAATATCTGATAAGTCGGCGTTACGGGAAAGGTTCTGCGGAAGATTTATGGATCTTTGCGAATTGACAACGAGGAAAATTAAGAGACAGTGGCTGCGCTGGCTAGGTTATGTCGTCCGCTTGGATGAAAACGCTTCAGGTCTGAAAGTATTCGACGCAGTACCTGCCGGGGGAAGCTAAGGAAGAGAAATACCTCCACTTCTTCTCCTCCGTTGGAAAGACTAGGTGAAGAAGGACTTGGCTACACTTGGAAACTCCAGTTGGCGCCAAACAGCGAGAAAGATTGGCGCGCTGTTGCTAACTCGGCTATAACCGCGTAAAGGTGTCTACGGTAATAGAGAATAAAAGGTATCTTAACGGATGGTCGTTTTAAGCTAACCAAGTAGGATTCCTGTTAGAATTGACTTTTTAACCAAACATTAACCTAAGCTAAACTTATTACATTGATTGTTTGTGAATAGTCGTCTTTGTCTGTAGTAGAAACGTTAACCATTTTCTACTTTGAGCTTTTAACGAAGTGCTTCTAAAAACTAATCTCTCTTCCGTTCTTAATGTTCGCGGTCTGCTCCGATTATAGATTAACTATAATTGTTGGTCTCCTAAAAACTAAACCATAATTTTTTTAGTTCATTTACCGCATAGCATTTGATGCGTCTGTCGTCAACGAACTCTTATACCACCATAAAATTCGGGCATCAAGCGCATTATATGAGCATTACACCTGCCAATCATGCTTTTGTCGTGTGAATTTACACATTAGATGCTTTCAAATGCCGACACATGTAGACTGCTACAACAATAATGGCAAACAACCGGAGAAAATAAAAGCAAGCAACCACAAAAATTATACAAAAACTACGGATAACAAAGAATCGGAATTATTACCGCTAAGTAAATGCCGTTAAATGCTACTTGATGCTAAAACATTAAGTCAATAACACCTTAGCTTGGCCATTAAATACATTTTAATAGCATTTAACGCAGAAAAAATGACAACAACACCGCAAGACATTAAAGAGCGTGTAGACCGCGTGGCAAGCATACTCGTACACACTTGTAGCAGCTGATTTGTGATTTCATTTGCAGTATTTTAATAGCCAACCTAGAATGATACAATGCGCTGCTGGAAAGTCATAAAAATGCTTGCGACACGGCGGCTGTGTGGTGGCAAGCAGTCACCAGTAGGCAAGCGAAGAGTTAACCAGCACTAGCTGTCCAGTCCTGTCAGTAATCGCCACTTGAAATGTGCCACCGCCGCCGCAGCAAGGAGTTGCACACAGTTTTATTGTTACTGCTGTGTATCAGCGACACGCTCGCCACGCTCAGTCTGCCGCTTTTAAAACGCGTGATGCCAGACGGTGGCGCCGAGAGGGTGTTATCGCGCAAGAGGCGTTATGTAGCCTTTCCAGAGGGCTCTTCTTTGGCGGTGAGTGTGACAGAAAAACAAAAACAAAACCAAAATAAAAAAGCGAAAATTGTAAATAACGTTATAAACGATAAAAAAACGGAGGTGGTGCTATGAAAAGCCGCTGCCGTACAAATACAAAACAAGTGACAAACAGTGACAGTTTTACAACATTTTTAATTGCTTTTCTCGCATGCGATAATCGTTATTTTTTAAGGCCTCCATTTGTATGACCGTCGGTGTTATTGGCAATCCGAACACGGAATGGCTGAGTTGGGCCGAAAATTGGGGTGTGGCTTACGATCTGCCCAATTACGCTTGGGTGAAGGAGCATACGCGTGGCTTTAAGAAAGACATGGATGCCAATAAAACGAAAGCGATGGCCATGCGTCGCTCGAGACGTGATTTATTCGGCAAGCTCGAAACAATTATTGAGAAGTAAGTTGGCAATGAAGTAAGTAGTAAATAAAAAATTGATTGTTTTCGGTGTGACATAAGTGAAAGATGACTGTAAATGGTGAAAACGTGTGTGTAGTTGTTTGGAAGGCACATGTAATGGTCTTTTATGGCAGTGATATATCAGTGATATCATTTATTGGCCGAAAAAGAGTTGAAGTGAACTGAAATATGCTCAACCTATTGCTTTCTTAGCTCAGGTTAGGTTATACTGACCGGCTGTCATTCCATACGTAGATCTACTGGCTTTAAGTAATGCTAGAAGCAGAAAACAAGGAAGTCCAATTTAATTGAATTGAGTTGAAGTGTTTGCCATACAGAATGTCAACGCTTTTTGCATGTCTTTATAGAATTTCAATTTTCTCTGATTTTTGGTGACTTCCGTATTTCCTGTGCTGATGCGTTAGGTAAAAGAAGAATGACAATTCGGCAATTTCATTATTTACTTCGTTTCCCGCAATTCCTTTGTGGCCTGAAACCCGCTTTCTGGCGGCCGTTCCATCTACTGACTCCATGCCTCTAAGGATATTCTTTGACGTAACGTGCCGCCTGGTTACCGATTTATATATTATCTTCTTCTTTAAGTAATTTCCTTCGTTGTTTGTTATCTTAGCCGCTTTCCTGAACGCAAAGACTTCCAGCAGCTTGAAGGGCTGCCTGAGCTCTAGCTTCGAACAATATGTAGTTTTCGTGTCCTACTCCGTAAGTGATTTTTGATCGTCTGTATATAATGGGTTGTCAAAAAAAGTCTTGAATTTTATTGAATTTTTGTTTTTTTATTGAAATTGAAATGAATTTTTGATGACTCATGCCCAGCTCTTGACCGATGCTACGGCTGCTACTATGCCGGTCTCTTTCGACCAATTCAGCGATTTTATCGCAATTTTCGACGACAGGCCTTCCGGAGCGTGGCGCATCTTCGAACATCTCTACACCAGAACGAAAACGTTGAAACCATCGTTGTGCGGAGGAAATGGAAACTGTATCGGGTCCATAAACTGCACAAATTTTATTGGCTGCTTGAGATGCATTTTTGCCTTTATCGTAGTAGTACTGTAAAATATGCCGTATTTTCTCTTTATTTTGCTCCATGTTTGCGACGCTATAACTCACGAACGACTTAAAAGAAACGACAATCAATCAAACACGTGTTAGCGCTTTCCAATGAGCTTTCCAAAAAGGTATAGCATGACTCGATGCGACGAATAAAACTCGAATTACGCGCTTTCAGCGCCAACTAGCGAAAATACCGCAAGACTTTTTTGACAACCTATTATATGCTGTAAGTTCCGCTAAGGTTTAGTATGCTTCTACTCAATCCACCTTTTTTAGTGTGACTTAAAATCTTCTCTTCCAAATAAAACGTGAGGCTATATGGTCTATTTTATGTTATCCATCAACCTCTTACTTATTGTATTAACATTTTTCTTAATTTTATCCAAGCTCTTTACTTGCGGAAGTAGTAGACGATTCACTTCACATTGCCATTTAGAATAAGTTGAGAAAATTCATCTTCCTTATTGGTACCACGTCTATCCAAGTTATTTTGAACGGGTTCGCAATGCCGTTGCTACTCGAAATTTACTATATTGGGTTTATTCAACTTGCGAAATAAAGTCGGCTCTCTTACCACGTAATATTTAACAGATTTATAGTATCTTAAATATATTAAAACTCGAAATTTTGAGTACATCTAATATAGATACCAGATTGTAGGTACAGCGCAGGTACAGTGTGTACGAACAGTACTCCGGTCAGACTTCAGACACTACAAATTGACATTGACCGGCATTCACAGCGGAATCAGCACCTTCACCGACTCCCTCTCAATGAATGGTGTAGTTGGATTCAAACCACCAACTGTCGCAGACGAAGAGCTCGAGTTGCGCCGAGAATCTATAGTGACCTTTGCGCAACTTTGTTCTGGACACTGTAGCAAGCTAAGCTCTTACTTATCCAGAATCAACCTTGATATCGCAAATATATGTCCAGCATGCATGACACTAACCACCTCTATGCATGCCCAGCGAACCTCACTCAGCTAACATATCCCCCCCTTTGGTACGTCAATGTCGAAATATCAAGTTTCCTGGGCCTACCACCTAAGCGGGGACTAGATGACTGTTACAATAACACCAACAACAACGAGCATAATCATAGAGCTTATAAAACATTTGGTAGAACTAAAATTTCCACCTAGTTTTACCGTTACGATACCACCAAAAGTTTTTGCAGTTAGAAAGAGTTGTGCTACCAAATCCAACACACTCGGGCTATTATTAGTTACGGTCTCTGGAATATTTTGAACTAGGTTTTTTGCCTGCAAGAATCAAAAATTTTTAGAGCGTGGAATTAATCTCTTACCCTAAAGATGGCAAGCGAGATTGAATCAAAATGGGCAATATGTTATTTCATAAAATGTTTTACACAATAAAAAATTGTTTTTGAATTGCACTAAACGATCTAATAATTTAGAAAAATAATTTAACGATTGCGTTTCCGCGCACAGTTTATATGAGCACTCCAGAGCAGATTTCATCCAGAGCTTCAGTAATTGAATTTATGTAGCAAATACAAAAACAAAATAAAACAACAAGACTTAACTGACGATTTAGAAATCATTTTCAAATCGAATATTCGAAATTCGGTGCGTAAATGTGGCTCCCGTTCAAACAAACTCCTTTGGAAGTAGTACGCCTTACTTTATAGTTAGAAGCGTCTTGTTCCATGATGTACTGAACAAATTTAAATAAGTAATTTTTCCTCATAATCACATTTCTTCCACCTCTTCTTTTCTCTACGAATTGAACTTGTTTAGCATGGGCTTCACCGGACATGAATGCATTGCTCGTGCACTTTGCGAGTCGTCGAAGTACTTGAATGTCGAGAGTCAGAAGCGCGGGAATATGTTAACGGAAATTGTAAAGACCGTATTCAGGTGTGTAATTTTAGCTCGAATCTGATAAGCTTTGGAAAATAAAGATTACCATTTTGTTGCCTTTTTTTAATTATGTAGCTTCCCAACTGATCCAGTGTATGATGACGAACCGGATATAATGCATCACTATGATCGTATATATAGAAGAGCACGTCGCGAGGTACTTGATTGTAGTGTGGAGCATTCGCAATGCCGTTTTTCCTTATTGGAAATGATCTTTGGCAAATACTCCATAACGCCAGCAAAAGAAAGCCCACAATTGTTGTCGGGTCTGCATAAAGGACGCGGCTTTATGTAAAGTGATTTGTTGTGTTTTAAATTTAGATAATGGTTACTTAGATAAGCGTTAGAATTATAAGCTATAATTAATAATACGATTACGTAATAAATCATGTGAAACTAAAAATAGAGCACAAATAGCTTTTGATATTTGGTATTAAACCTCTATATTTCCAAATTTCAAATTTGTCATTCGAAAGAACATTCCTTGGCATTTATTTTTTGAAAATTATCTGCTCCAAATATTGGCCGCGGCTACGTCTCAGGTGGTCCATCCGTTGAGTCCAATATTCGATGACTCGTTCGAGCATCGAAGAGGGATTGTCCGCATAGACTTTAGACTTTCCATGTCACTACAGGAAAGTCCAAAGGTGTGATATCACACGTTCTTGGTGGCCAATCGACCGGCTTAAAACGTGAAATTATTTGCTCACCGAAATGTTCTCTAAATAAATCCATTTATTGATACGATGTGTGGGAAGTGGTGCCGTCTTGTTGAAAACAAATGTCAACGAGATCACGAGCTTCAATTTCAGGCATCAAATTTGGCGGTTACGTTCTCACCGGCGTAATTTTTTTGAAGAAATATAGGTCAATGATTTCACCTGTCTAAAATCCACACCAAACCTTTTTTTCAAGATGAAATGGCAGCTCTTGAATCTCTACAGGTTGCTCTTCGTCCCAAATGCGGCAATTTTACTTGTTTACTTACCCATTTAGCCTGAAATGGGCCTCATCGCTGAACAAAATTTGGCTCGAAAACGTAGGATCTTCTTGGAGTTTTTCAAGAGCCTATAGAGCGAAACGATTTCTTTTGCGAAGGTCGAGTGGCTTCAGTTCTTGTACAAGCTGTATTTTTTCAATTTAAGATCTGGACGTTAAATGCGCTAAGTCGTTATATACGCCAGTCCGAATTGCTGCGAACGGCTCCGAATAGACTCCCTACGGTCTTCGTGTACATTTCAGTTACGGCGGCTATAGTTATTTTTCACAAAAATAGTAATAAAATAACATGACAACTAGACATGACTCTCACGTGATCTCTTAAAAAAGGCTATTAAAAAAGTTCTTTTATGGGATCACCCTTTATATTGCAATTGTTGCAATAAATATAAATATGTGAGTGAAATCTGTTTATTAATCCGACCAAAAAGATTTATATTAGTGCCATGATATACTACAAGTATATGTACATATATTACTCAAACTTGAGGTCGTCGGTTAGTATCTTCACTAACCCCTAATATACTGAATATAACAATGTCTTAATTTTCTAAAGTACTATATATTAACCAGTAAACCAGTGTGATGAAAATGATACGAAGCTATCTGAAAGACAGGAAACTACTGTATCATACATATGATGGCCTTCAAAGAAAGGAAATCACCTCTGGAGCAGCGCAGGGATCCATACTTGGATCAGAGTTATGGAACGCCAGCTATGATGGAATTTTAAACATCGATTGGTTATGCGAACGACATCGCCGCTGTAATAGCCGCTCGTAATACCGATATAGCCAGACGCAAACTATTACAAGACATGCTGCAAACATAAACATGGCTGGACTCACACGGCCTGAGTTGATCCTGCTTACTAGAAAACTCATTCCGGTGGAAGTGAACATGCAAGTTCATTCAAAAACTATTCAAACAATAAAAAACCAAAAGTCAGCCATTATAACTATGTTGCTTTCAAGATTTATGGCAAATACCGGAGGTTCCCTAGAAAGTAGAAGGAAACTGCTTATGGACACAGTCAGTTCAACTATAAGACAGCGAAATATGGGCTGATACTTTAGATGTGAAACATAGATCGAAAGTGCTTGGCAAGGTGCAGAGAACGGCAGCCTTGAGAGTTGCCTCGACGTACCGCACTGTATTCCAGTCTACTGTCCAATAAATCTATTCGCAAATGATAGAAGGAAACCATGTAATTGATTGTCGCAACCAAGTATTTTTGTCAAAGGATTCGAGAACGCGTGGACGAGTTCAGGACGATCATCAACATCAACTGATGATCAACACATCAATAAAATAAAGAAATTGGTGCTCGAGAGATCAGAGATCTTACTGGAAACGTTGAAATATCTGAGGGATCAGTGCAAACCTTTTTGAGATATCATTTGGGCTTAAGAAAACTAAATTACAATTGATTCCAAAGTCGCAAAATTTTTTTGAAAAAACAGCGTCGTGTTAACATCTATGAAATAATGCTTTCTGACTACCTTCTTCTTCTTAATTGGCGTAGACACCGCTTACGCGATTATAGCCGAGTTAACAACAGCGCACCAGTCGGTTCTTCTTTTCCAATTGGATATTCCACGTGTGCCAGGTCCTTCTCCATCTCTCATCGTTCCATCGAATGCGATATTCGCCATGGCCAACGCGCAGAGGACCACAAATCTTTCGCACAACTTTTCCCTCGAAAACTCGCAACGTCGACTCATCAGTTGTTGACATCGTCCAAGCCTCTGCACCACATAGCAGGACGGGAATTATGAGTGACTTATAGAGTTTGGTTTTTGTTTGTCGAGAGAGGACTTTGCTTCTCAATTGCCTACTCAGTCCGAAGTAGCACCTGTTGGCAAGAGTTATCCTGCGTTGGATTTCTAGGCTGACATTGTTGGTGGTGTTTACGCTGGTTCCAAGATAGACGAAATTATCTACGACTTCAAAGTTATGACTTTCAACAGTGACGTGAGTTCCAAGTCGCGAGTGCGACGACTGTTTGTTCGATGACAGGAGATATTTCGTCTTGCCCTCGTTCACTGCCAGACCCATTTGTTTTGCTTCCTTGTCCAGTCTGGAGAAAGCAGAACTAACGGCGCGGGTGTTAAGGCCGATGATATCAATATCATCGGCATACGCCAGCAGCTGTACACTCTTATAAAAGATGGTACCTTTTCTATTAAGTTCTGCAGCTCGAACTATTTTCTCCAGAAGCAGGTTGAAAAAGTCACACGATAGGGAATCGCCTTGTCTGAAACCTCGTTTGGTATCGAACGGCTCGGAGAGGTCCTTCCCGATTCTGACGGAGTTTTTGGTGTTGCTCAACGTCAGCTTACACAGCCGTATCAGTTTTGCGGGGACCAGTTTTCCGACTACCAGTTTATCATGAAACGCGTTATTACTGGCGGTGAGTCTTGGATCTATGCCTGCGACCCGGAAACAGACGATCCATCGGCTAAATATCGATAATGCACTGCATTCGGTATAATTTTGAGGGGAACGACATATACATATGTATTTTGAAGAATAAATTAAGAATTTTAAAAATAAGAATAAAGTCTTACTATAGTTTGCTCATAGTAGTTGATCTTAGTGAAGTATATTTTGAAAAGCAATGAAACGATTTTCGATGATTAATAATTGTTTTTGCTCTCTAATCTCGAAATACGTAAACCAACTTATCATTTTTCAAGTTGCAGAGCGAGTGCCGGTAGTTATCTCTCAAGATTTCGTTTATAATTGCTTCTAACCTTCATGAATAATGGATTCAGTTGAAGAAAATGTCGTGGTGGTTACTGGAGATTGCTGTAAAATGTCTTGGGAGCTTCGCTGTAATACTTACGCCTGCTGTTCAATGCAACAAATGAAATATAACTCGCAGATTTTTTTAAAACAAATTTGTTTTTTTTATTTTTTAATATATTTTTTGCATTTTATTGATTCTGTTGGTTTGTTGATTTATTCATCAGTTGTTTCCTTGCTTTTAGTTAAATTTTTTCTCATTTTTTATTGGTTGTATTTTTAATAACGCATAACATTTATTTATATAATAATTACCATTTGTTTATTTCAATTATTTTATAATTACTTTAACTGTATTAGTACTTTCGCTATGATTCTTTATATATATATGATTTTTTATTTTTATTTTTTTCTTTTATTTTTATTAAGTTTGCACAAATTCATTTTCTTATTTTCAATTACGTCACAAACTGCGTCAAACTGTTTGCTTCAACTTACATAACTAAGTAATTACACTAGGCTTTTAGTAATTCATTATTACTTAATTTATTTTCATGTGTGTTTCTTAGTTTTGCTGCGTGAATTTATGCAATTGTTTGCTTTGCAATGCAAAATATTTTGCATTTTCGTGTTTTTTTGTTTTTTTTTTATATTTTATTTCATAAATTGATTTGTTTATTTATGTGCTACAACGAGTTGTTTTCATTATTAATTAAATTACTTTTTATGTTTATAAATAACTTATGCACTTAAGTGTTCATTTTGTTTTGTTTTTGCTGTTGTTTTGCATTTAAATTTCAAATATTGATTTTCATGAATTCCGTGTTGTAAAGACTAGTGTTTCTCATTTTGTTTACCCAATTTAAATTATCTATACTTATTTTTATGAAACTATTAATTTTAATTTTCGTATGTTTTGCTTTTGTGTTCTCATGTTGTCTCTGTGTGTTTCTACAATTTACGCATACTTCTTCAATGGTTTAGACTAGATTTGTTTATGTACAGTGTGTTGCAATTGTCTTGCACTTATGACGCACAATAACAACATAAAAATCGTAGGCGTGTGAACGAGTCTTTATTTTTAATACAGTTCTAACGGTTCTTGGTACATACGCTTAACGCAACTGTGCGCTCTCTCTCTCTCTTACTCTATTGTATGCCACTAATGCGACGCTCTCTTATATTTTATATTGTTGTTAACATTTTTGTTGTTGTTAATAATTAACAAGCAAATTTCTTAGACATGGCAATGTTTGTTAGTATATTATGAATTCTGTATTTGATGTCTCTCCAGTTCTCTATCGCCTATTTGAGTTTGCGGTTTTCAGCGTTAAAGTTGAGATCACACTAAGCGACCATAAAAGTGGCGCGTTCACACAACAGTTGGTCCAAAGTAGCGGAACGTACTAGGACTACAACCTTTTTTTACGAAAATTCGCGTTCTGTAAAGAATATGTTTCGTGCTTCGCTCAACTTATGGTCAATATAATCGGTCTACTGCGCGTACTATTTGCATACATTTTGAGACCGAGCATTCATTCTTGGATAATATTCGACCGAATAGACCACGTCTAGCATGCAGTGAAGAAAATATAACAGCCGTAGCGGAGAGTGTACATGAAGACCGTTGACGAAACAGCAGCCATTTCATCCAGAAAAACAACGGTTTGGTGTGGTTTGTGGGCTGGTGAAACCATCGGTCGATGTTGCTTCAAAAATGTTGCTTGTGAGTGACAAACGTTATCACGCCATGATAACCGACTATTTGATGCTTGAAATTGAAGTTTGTTATTTCGGTTTTAACTAGACGGCGCCACTTCCCACACATCGCATCAATCAATGGATCTATTGAGGAACACTTCGGTGGACAGATAGTTTCAAATTTTCGGCCGGTCGAATGGCCACCAAGATTGTCTGATATCACATCTTAGACTTTTTCCTGTGGGAATATGTCATTCGCCAGTTACCGTTCGAAATGCTCGAATGAGTCATCGAAAATTGAACTCAACCGTACCGCGGTCAATATTTGAAAGAATTAAACTTCAAAAAATAATTGCCAAGCATGTTCCTTCGAATGATAAGTAATAAACATTCTCCATTAAATTTCAAGGTTCAGTGTTTTCCCTTAAAAAAGTGGGGAATCTCGAAATGGATCACTCTTCAAATGACAACCTTTTATTTTAAGTCTAGCGCCAAGTTTTCTCGTCGCATAGTGTGACTCCACGCTTAGCAGCAAACACTCTTGCTCGCTTACTCTTGCTAGCATGCCATTCGCAAACTGTGCAAGCTGCCTTTACTCTCTTTCATTACTTGTTTGCTCTTCATTATCTGCTTGTCTCATTACTTTCGCAAACTGTATGTACCCGTTAACATTTACTTAACATTTCCTTAACATTTCAGTGTTGAACAACTTTGCAGAGTATTTGGAAATTTTATTCAGTACTTTAAACATAGTTTTTTTTATTGTTGTAGTGTTTTTATATATTTGCTTTATTAACTTTTCATATGTGAGATGTAAATGCAATTCAATTTCGTATGTTTTTATTTTGTTTTATCTTTTTTTGGATTTTTCGTTTATTCGCATAATATTTAGTATTTAGTATTTAGTGTGTTGTAGGTTTATGTTTTTGTCTAAAATGTTTTTTGTTTTTGTTTTGTATTTTATTTGTTATTGTATTTCTTATTAAAAATCAGCGTAAACTTAGACCTTTAGACACCACATATACATGCATTACATTACTGTTATAGCAATATATTGCAGTATTTTCAGTAATTATACCAAAATATATAGTATTGTGTTGTTTAGTTGTTAGTGTAATGCAGCTTTATTATAAATACAATAGTTGCAAGCATAAATAGTAGTGTTTTGTTATAACTTTTGCGTAGCATTAGTTGTTGTAGTTTTAACTTTTTTATAATTTTTCACTAAAACTATTTTTTTCGCGTCATCCTGCCTCATGTGTGTGTTTCAAAATTTTTTTTATTTATAACTACAGTTATGCTTATCAATTTCGTGTTGTTTGTTTTTTAATTTTTTTGGTGCAACTTATAATATATTAATTAAAAACACACATGGCAACGCTGCTTTCAATGCAAGCTGGCAGTTCTATGAAATCAAGGAGAAACTTAAGCAAAGTGAAATTAAATTCAGCACATGTTTGTTGTAAAGAAATAAAAATCCGTTTACTTTGTCTGCGTTTTATTTTGTTTTAAACGTGTTTTCGTTAAAATATAACATATTTTTCTTATTGTGGTGTTGTTTTCCCCAGTGACGCTTCGCTGTTGAGAGTTGTTACTCCGACCTCTGAAGCATTTAAAACTATGAAATAAATTTTATCTACATATAACTATCGGTTTCTTTTTCTGATAAAACGTTTAGCTTTTACTTTTACCCAAAAGCTTACCACTAAATTTTTGCTTAGTGTCTATTATTTCAAATTTAGTTGTTTTATTCAAAATTACAAAATATGTACAGTATACATACATAGTCTAGTACAAAAAATCATTTACACACATTTACAATACACTTACAACTATGCAGCGTGTGCTTATTTAACGGTTTAGCTCATTTCAACATACTTCTTAGAGCTTTTAGTGTTTTATTAATTTTGTTGTTATTTAATATATACACTTTTGTTGCAAATTTATTATTTTATTTTAAGATTTGCGTTTTACGGCGTCTGCGTGCGTGTAATCGGTGTATATATAAGCATATGGGCAACTTAGATTATATATTTTTCGCAAAAAGCACAACGAAAGCTACGTGAAAGTTATTATCAAAAATGGCATCGAAAAAGCGGCGAAATTTGCGTGAAACAATCTTGAAGCTATACAAATTTTGGTGAAAGCTTTCGCTTGAAGCTATAAAAAATTTCGTGAAAGCTTTTTTTAGCTTTGGAAAAATTAGTAAATTTTGTAACTAAGTGAAAGCTTTTGCTTGAAGCAGTCTTGAAGCTATAAAAACTTTCGTGAAAGCTTTTTAGCCTCTTATTGGAAAAACTAGTAAATTTTATATAACTAAGTAAAAGCGTTTATCAAAAATGGCACAGAAAAATCGGCGAAATTTGCGTGAAACAATCTTGAAGTTATAAAAATTTTCGTGAAAGCTTTTCAGTTTATTATTGGAAAAAGCAGTAAATTTAAAGTAACTTAATGAAAGCTTTTTGGCATATTACTTTTATTAAGTGAAAACTCAATTTAGATGATATCACTAAATAAAGTTGTAAATATAAAAGAAAAAGCTGAAATAATTTGAAATGAAATAAAAACGCGTTTTCAGTACACGAGCAAAAGCTCGTTAAAACATTTTGTGTTACATAGTGGAAGCTTTTCGCTAAACATTTATTTTTTCACAAGAAGATTAATTAGTGAAATACTTTAAAAATTATCGCGAAAGCTTTTTACCTTATTGTTGATAAAATTATAAAATTTTGTGTAACTAAGGGAAAGCTTTTACTAAAAACCACACAGAAAAGTCGGCGAACTGTTGGGTGAAAAAATTTTGAAACTGTAAAAGTTTGCGCGATAGCTTTTTGGCACATTATTTTTTATAATTATGTGAAAGCCCATCTAATTTTATGTAGCAAAAGAGTGTTCTAAATATAAAAGAAAAAGCTGAAAGTAGCTGAAATAAGAAAGAAAGCGTTTTTTCGGAACACTGTAGCATGAAAGAAACAATTTCAAAAAATGAAAATAATTTTTGTTACAAAGTGAAAGAGTTTTACCAAAAATTTATGTATTCAAAAGAAGTTTATTTCGTGAAATACTTTAAAAATTGTTGTGAAAGCTTTTTACATTTTATTTTTGTAAAGTGAAAGATGTTATTAGGAGTTCTTTAAATACAAGAAAAAAGCGGAAACAAGGCAAATTTAAATAAAATACCGGTTTTCCAATTTATTAACCCAATTATTTGAAAAAATTAGAAAATTTTATGTTACAAACTGAAATGATGATGAAGTGAAAGATTTTCGAGAAGATTTTAAAAATAATTAGAATTTTATTAGTCTAGCAATATTTTTTGTTTTTTTTTTTTTGTTTTTAACTCTGTATATTCATGTGTGATGTAAAAGATAAAATGGAAGTACTTTAAAATAAAATAAGATAATCATGTTTTAAAATATTGAAACTTTAACTTATTTTAATTTTCTTCAGATAATACTTTTTTAATACCAATAAACTTGCTTGCTTGAAACTATGAAATTTGAAGAAACACGAAATTAAGGAAATCATTCAACTACTTTATAGAACATACATCACATACTAGTTCGCATAATGATTTTCATTCGAAATTCTGTGAAATAGAGTGTGAAAGTTGTAATTGTAATTTTGTTATATACAATTATTTTTCGAAGTATGCTAATTAAATCTGAATGCACTGAAACCTCTTAACTGTAAATTATGTGAACGATTTAAACCGAACTTTCAATTATTTGTGTCGAACCGAACTTTCACTTATTTGCTTTAAATCAAATTTTCACTTATTTTCTACAAGTCGAGCTTTCACTTATTTGTTTTAAATCAAGCTTTCACTTATTTGTTTTTAATCGAGCTTTCAAAAAGGCTTTCAAAAGGGCGCTTTCACTTATATGATTATGTCAAAGTTTTGCACTGAATTTTGGTTTAACGAATTGCAATATTGTATGCATTTTCCGCACAGGGTGTTCATGTAGCTTTATTTACAAATTATCGAACTTTTTCGGGTCTATTATAAAAACGAGCACACGCCTTCCGTTTGCATATATATTTATTTCTATTTAACAGTATATATAATTATACGCATATGTATGTTTAGTGTATGTGAGTAACAATTGTATTTCTTTTGTGGTATTAGCTGCTATAATTAGTAAATAGTAGAAGTTTTTAAATTCAATATTTCTTGCTTCCTTGCTTAATTTTATAATTTAAGTATATTTTTTTAAATTTCTTTATTATTACTCCTGCAATTTTGTTTTTATTACTTTATATTTTAAATTCCTGTATGTGAACGTGTAAATTTGTTTAAAAGTGGCTTAAGTAGTAAACTTTCGTACATTTACATATTGATCTATTGTTGTCTGTACATTAACCGTTATATTGTTTTTATATGACTTACTGCATTCAAATTCGTCATGGTTACATACAATACATAGTTTATTTATTATTTTTACGTCATTATTTGTTTTTAGATTGGAAATGTGTTGTTGCAATGTGAATACAAATTGGTAATATTATTTTTGACGAGCCGACAAGTTTGCATGAAAGTTTTCAATGCTTTCACATTAAACATCAAAAGAAAATGTGCGAGTGCACAGTGAAAGCTCTGAAGCAAACATTGCTTCAAGTCAAATTGGCCTTTGACAAAGTTTTCATTTCTTAACTTGCTGCTTATGCAAATGTAACGAGAGCTTTTAAAAAAGCTTTCAGTGCACAAAAAAGATATTAACAATTCAAATCATATTACATTCATATCAAATCAATTAATGTGTTTGAAACTTTGTTTGAAAACCAATGTATTTATCTTGAAGTTTTAAGCTTCTAGGGACTTTTAGTAAAACTTAACACAACCCTAAAGCTTATTTAAATTTTATTCTGTTTTGTGTGACTTTTTTAAGGTAATTCTTAAATAATCACTTAGTTTTTTGGTGTACGAAAAAAATAAGTTCCAAAAGTAGCTATAGTCACCAATATCTGGTGAGAAGCTTCTAAACTTGTGAAATATGTATGCACGCGTTATGCAATGTTTTTTTTTTCAAGAGTATTATGCAATATAATTTTTCAAACGCTTCAAAATAATTACACACTTTTGTGGTGTACGAAAAAATAATTTCCAAAACTGGCTGTTGCCACCAATATCCGGTATAAAGCTTTCTAAGCTCTTGAAATATGTATACGTACATATGCACGCGTTATGCAATTTTTTTACCACCGTACCAGCATTTCGTGCAGCTTCAGAGCTTTCATAACGGAGTTTTTAAACTGAAAGCTCCAAAACTTTCAAATGGGAGCTTTTACTTATAAGCAGTTTTGAGTTTGAGCTTTCAAGTTATTTTTTGCTTATACTTGTTGAAAATTTAAACTGTCATAAATTTATACAAAATATATTTATACAGTTTTAAAAGGAATTTATCGGCTCAACATTGAAAAATATCAAACATGAAATGTGTTCTGTGTAGCTTTTCACAACCCTACGAAAAAAATAAAGTTCTTGCAAAGGCTCAATATCTTTAAGCGTATGTATTCGCTTATGTGTGCTGCCATATTAGATATTAGTTTCATAATTTTTATTTACTTCTAGCTAGAATTCAGCTTGCTAAATAGTTGCCTGTCGCTTATGCATAGTTTCTAATTAGTAAATTTCCTTTACGTTTTTTGTTTTCTTCACTTTGGAATCTTACTAACTCTAGTCATTAAAATTGAAACCGCTTCAATGACATTTGCCACAAATTTATGCATTTTTTTGTTCTGCATAAATATTTTCTTAAGTAACATATTTGGTATTTATATATTTCTTTTAAGAATTACTTGTTGGCAAGCAGAAATTTAATATTTGCTCTTTCTTTACATTTATACATACATACATTTCGGTATTTTGGACTATATTCGTGTTATTATGGTATATTTTGCTATGATTTTTCTTTGTTTTTATTATTGTTGATGTTGTATAAGGTGTTGGCTTAGCTGCTTATGATTTCAAACAGGAATGTATAACGGTAAATTCAGTGCCTTTGAACTTCAACGAAAGACTGCTGCCATTTTATAGCAAGTTGATAAACGATTTGGTGTTGTAGAAGCTACTAAAACATTACGGTACATTTTACGTTTCTATTATTACGAAAAAAGAGTAGCTTTGAAGCTTTCACTCTTGTGTAAAAGTGTTTTAGTATAAATTTACGATGGATATTTTAATAATAACAGAAATAGCTTTGGAAAATAAATTACTGTAGTAATAAATTTCCAAAAACAAGTGAAAGCGAGATTGGCACTTAACAGCTTTGAGCTTTCACGTTAGCATAATGTATGTGAAAAATTCAAAGTAATGCGCAGAATTTGTATGAGAATTTTATAAAAAAGATGTATTTTGGAAATTTGGCGTCACTGAGCTTTTGTGCGAGGCTAGCAACAAATTTGTGTGAAAGTTTCCAAATAATGCAGAGTTTTTATGAGAATAATATTATAAAAATTATTTCGGAAGTGTGATATCACTAAGTTTTTAAGCGAGATTGACAATTAACAGCTTTGGGCTTTCATATTAAACTAAATTAAGTGAAAGTTTCAAAGAAATGCAAACAATTAAAATTAAAAATTTCGAGATTTGATATAACTGAGCTTTCATGTTTAGAAATGTGATATCACCGAGCTCTTATGCATCTAACAGCTTTGAGTTTTCGCATTAATCAATGTTAAGCGAAAGTTTCAGGGAAATGCACACAATTTGAAAAACAAAAGTATTTTCAAAATTTCATATCACTGAGCTTTCACGTGCTAAGGGTTTTGACAAAATATTGAATAGTATTCGTGAGTCAGTTAGGAAGGCTGAACTGCTCTTAAATAAATGAGTTTAGAAGCTATCTTCATTATTAAAAACTATCTCTTTATTATAAGTCAAACAGTTATATTGTAATGTTTCAATAAATGTTGACTTATATAATTCTTTGGATTTTGGGTTATTCAAAAATGAGCAGCTATTAGCTTTCATTAAAGTATAAAATGGAAAAGGTTTCGCAAGTTTAGTGGTTTTGCAGAACTTATTATTAAATATGACCGAAAGCAGAGAGAGAGCACGGAGAACTCACTTGTGGCTCATTATGTTGACTGAAGTTTCGAAAACTCTCGAAAGCAGTATCGAATAAGCTCTGGTACGAGTAAGAGAACTGAAAACTCACTTGTAGTTCACCATTTTGACTAAAGCTTCGAAGCTCTATGAAGCACTACCGAATAAAAAGCTTCAAAATGATTTTTGCTCCTGATAAACATTTTCATTTGGAAAACTAATTTTTATAATACTCTTTTTGTATTTTTTATTATGAATTATCAAACTCATTGGAACAAAGGGAGTTTTTATGTGAATTCACGGCATATAAGATCGTATGAATGATAGCGTAAGCATAAGTGTAGTGTATTTATAGGTTTTTATATTATTTTATAGTTGATCACTATATTTTTTAGCATTGAAAAAATGGACGTGATATACAAGTTGTATACAGTTTTCTCAGCCAAAAGCGTAGCTGAAAAAATTTGTTGCAAATAAAATAGTTGTGACACATAGCAGACAAGGTTGCATTTGATTTCAAATTTCATATACTCTCACACATACTTTCTTATTAATATATTTATATAGTATAATATATATATTTAAATTAAAATACTTGCATTATTATTTGTAAAAGTGGCGCGAAAAGAATTCTAGCCTAAAAATTTTAATTATTAGCTGCTTTCTTCGGTCTTTAGTAGTTTTCAGTATAAGTCTAAAATATTGCGGAGAAATATTTACGAAACTCATCCAATTAGTAATTAGCATGACGGTATTTAAAGCAATAATATAACTGTGGCGCTATTGGAGGTTAGCAATAAATTTTTGAGAGCTTAAAGCTGAAACTTCACGACATTTAGGCTTGTTTGATAAAAGCATACATTTTTTGAGTGACGTAAAAGCTTTCATGAAAATCCACTTTCCAGTGAGCTATTGGTTAAGCTTTAGCGATGAATATGAAAGTTTGTCGCTGTAAAGGCAACTAGTAACACTAGAGCTTTAACTTAGTAAACAAAAAGTTGAAATATTAATTTAAATTAAGCAAAATCTTATGATAGCAGTAAATCAAAGTTATATTTCTGTTATTTTAGCTTAATATTTTTGCTTGTTTGCATTCTCTGACACCGACAAAAAGCTTTGTGTGAAACTTTTTTACCCAAAGTTTAAATCAAGTCTTAAGCTTCAATTAGAGATACTTCAGCCGTCGTTATTGCAAATATTGCATTCACAATCAACAAGCTTGTGCCATAGAAGCTCCAAACAAATAATCTATAATTCAAGTTAACATTTATTTAGCAGTAGCCTTCACCTGCTTAACTATTTCACTTTCACACGAAAGCTTTTTACGTGTTTCAAGTAAAAAATGTGCTCAAATCAGTTTGCGTTGTACTTCTTATTTTAAGCTTTCGCGTACTCTGTACTTGCGCTGAGCTTTCATCAGTAGAGCTTTGGAACTTAAATATCAAATATGTTGGTTTCAGTCCAAATTCGTGTAAATAAAATTATGTAAAATTGAGTTCGTGAAAGAATGATTAACTTGCATGACGAGTAGGCTTGTAAGCTTTTATCAAAAGCCTAATTCCAATAAAAATAATTTCTAAGGCTCGTTGCGTGGCGATATTGTCCTACTGGTTTGCTTTTATCTTAAGCTTTTTTTCTTGAGCTTTCACTAGCGAGCTTTGAAGCTTTAATTTAAAATATTTTTGTACATATCAACACAAGTTCGTATAAATATATATTTATAAAATTGAATTTTTGACCGAAGTACATCAACTTCCATTACGATTATGCTTCTAAGCTTTCATCAAAAGCTTTCACTTTTTCAGAAAAATTACATTTTGGAATTGATAAATTGTGCTTGAAAAATTGCAGTTTTCTTGTGAAATTAGAAATAAGGTGCTTAAAGAGTGAATGTATGTATATCTCGTATACATGCTTTTTAAATACCGTTCAGTTCCGTAAATTAAACTCTAAACCTACAAAAGCGCATTAACAGTTATATTTGTGCTTTTAAGGGATTTTAGCTACTCGCAAAAAGAAAAATATTTTCTTTTTATTTTAATTTCTGGTTTTCGTTTTAATAATCAGTACAAAAAGATCAGTTAGATTTTAAAGCGCCTTGAATTTGCATGTGAACCACATACTCAATATATGTACATACATATGTATGTATGTATGCATGAATTTTTGCTACGAATGTTTATGTATTGGCTTTGTTATTGTGTAACAATAATTTTTGAACATTTCACCCAAATATGTATTTTGTTTGTAGTTTTTCGTTTCTCACAGTGTAGTAGTGTATATATTTTACTGCTTCATTGACAGTCGCATGGGTTTGATTTGAATGTTTTGTTGTTGTTAGCATTTTGCTTGCAATTATATAAATTGTTCAGTTAGTTGTATGCAATTTGTTGTCACTTAAACCGTGTTCACCGTTGCTGTTAGCTGTTATTGCGTGTAGTTGTTGCTCAGTGTATTTGGCAATACGCAGACACTACAAAAAGACGACCTTTGTTTGGAAGACATTCGATTTTATTCATTTTACGCATTTTTTAAATGTTCTAATAAAAAAACGAAATCAGGGGTTTTATCTCATTTTGTGTTGTTTTTGTTTTTGTTTTTGTTTTTGTTTTTATTTGTATTTGTATTTTTCATTGTTTCATATTTGTTGTTTTCATTTGCTCAATGCCCCGTAAAGTGCATCGGTTTTTTGGTTTTTTGTGTATTCCTCACATGCATAATTATTTATGATTGAGTTTTTATTGTTTTTGTTGTTTTGGCATTTGACTTGGTTTCGAATCTATTTTTTAATACAATGTACTCAACAAAGTGCAATTTTAATATAAAGAAATATGCTTATTGGTTCGTTGGTGGTTATTTATTGGTTACGGTTGGCATGTGAAATCAAGTGTAAAAAATATGTTTGATTATAAAAGTAAAGTAAAATAATTTAAAAATATGAAAACGTGACGCTGGCACCATGACTTGTTTGAGATAATGGCAGATAATTTTTTAGTTCTAATAATTCAGACTTGAATTATTTTTATGATAATTTAGCTAATATTTCGTTAGGATACGTATAGGTTAGGTAATGGTTAGGTATAAGTTAGGTATTGGTTATGTATAGGTTATGTATAGGTTAGGTATAGTATAGGCAAATTTTGGTCCTTTGCGATATCAGATGGAGTTTAGTTACTAGTTCCATGACGAGTATTCTTTTAGGATACCTACGCTTGACGCGAATTTTTATACTCCGTTAGAAAATTTACTTTTGTCGAAGGATTATTTAAAATTCTATATCCAAACTCGTTAAGACGTTAGAAATTTTATTTATGTCGAAAGGTTATAAATTCTTTATTTGAATTTAGAAACTTTAAAAAATTCTGCTCGTACAAACCTTTGATTATGATTCTCTAAGATTACAAGTGAACACCTTTGCCGATTAGCATTTTTGGAGGCACTATATTATGGCTAGGTTAACCCGCGAATTATGTACTGTACCTCTTTTACTCCATGAGACCAATGGACACTTTTTCTGATATTTCTATAAAAGCAAAATTCTATAAAATGTACAGCTTTTTGGTGTTCATAGTTTTTCAAGAGTTTCTTAAAATCACCATTATTTGTTTTGGGTATAGTTCTCATTTAAAGTTTCAAAAGAATTTCCATACCGAAGCGTAAGAGATCTACATTTTTGGTTGCTTTATATAAATAGTGAGATAAGTAGATTTTGTTCGACCAAAATGGCGGAAAAATTCAAAACAAGAAAAAAAGATATAGTCTCTTTATAATAGTAGAAGTCAAAGTTAGAAGGCGTTACAACACTAGTAAGAAAAAATATCGAATAGAAAAAGTAATAACGCATATACTTTACATACATACATAAGTTATTCTCACACAAGTTGAGTTACTCGCTCTATAGAATTTTTGTCGAACTGTGAGAATAATAAGGATTTTGTAATGAAATTGGAGAACGAGAATATGCTAAGAAAAAGATTGTTCTTTGAACGAAATTTCAGCGATGAATCTTACTTGTGACACCAAAAAAAAATACGGAAAATAAAGTACCATATCCTCATAAATCGAGGAAAAGTTTCGACCTAACTAGAAATTTTTTAATCTGGCCAATATCAACCCCAGCCACGTTGCTAGGTTTACTGAAGCTGTGTCTACCGAGATATTTCAATATCAGTCTGGCAAAAGCTAGGTAGTAGAGGAGAAAGTGGCAGGATGATTCCACTCTACAGCTTTGGTAAAAAAACATCCCACAAAATATTTAGCCTCACTGCGTGTGAACCCATTGGACAGTGTCCAGTCAGCAAACCTGCAATTGCTGCGAGATTGCTTTGAGCAAGTAGTTCAAGGGGCCACTTAAGGTTTACTTTGAACCTGAGAGTTCTCACAGCCGTACAAGTACTGGCTATTAATCAGCGCTTGCCGAGCTCACGTGGTCCTTAGGCGCATCAGCGTTGGAGAGCATGAGAACAATGGAATACCGACACAATTCCAATTTGATGAAATTATGGCAAAACTGTCATCCCTTGCAAGCTCATCGGCTGTGCAATTTTCGGAGATTCCCTTGGGACCGGATATCCAAAGAAGTATATTAGGGAAGATACTTAATGCTATTGGGAATAAAGTCATGTACTCTTTGACTAGTAATCTTGTAGCCTAATTTAAAAAAAGAACAACCGGAAATTAGAAAAATTGTGTCTTAAATAGTTAAAGTTTGATTTGGATATAGAGTTGGCGTGGAAGGTTAGGAGTTAGACTTTAAATCGTTGGTCAAACAATATGTACGTCATATCTCGCGTTTTTACCAGCTTCCTTAGAAGAGAAGAGAATTGAAATTGAAAATGTAACTAGGCCATAAAATTTTAAAAGTCATTAGCTTCCTTTGAATGCTTTCTGGTATAAAATAGTACAATTTGTCTCATCCAAAACATGCTCGAACGAAAATACTATTAGTCAGAAGTTCCTTGGCGTCTAAACACGGACTCACATTGAATTGCTCGCAGTTTTTTAAATTACTATAGCATTGATCTATTATTTAAGTTTCGGCGATTTAAGGTTTCTCTTTTGAATAACAGAAAAACCAACCGATTACTTATCGAAACGCTATTATCGAGAATTTATCTATCTATTATCCTATACGAAGTCAAAATTTGAAGTAAGATCAAATTTTCGGCTGCATTCAATTCTAGAAAAATTACTGTAGAAGTGGCTCAAGTTGGACGTTTTTTTATGAACTTGGATATCTTCGTTTGTTACAACCGCACACACTATCAAGTTTGAGTGTTTGAGTTCAATTGTTTTGGCGATTGGAAGATACGTGTAGTATCAAATGGGGACTATTTTGAAACCGTCAATATTGATGTAGACGAATGAACAATTTTTGTTTTCAAAATACGAAAATCCACATTATTTTTAGAACACACTACGTACTAAATCAACCGACGCTGCTGAAGTATAATCCAGTATGGCGCCCATTGACATCCAGGGAGATGAACTCGAGCGATTATATCAGCTATCAACTCTTAAAACGGTATCGCCAAACGCAGAGAAGAGGAACGTAGCAGAAGCGGATGGAATTCTTCATCAACAGACGACATGGCGACCGGTATTTCCAACTGACCCAAAAAAATACTTAGTGAACATGGCTGCTTTAGAAGCTAACTTTCAGATACCACAATGACATTAGTCCGAACTGTCCGACATGTACAGAGTATACAGAAGACTCTGAAAAATTACAAGGGAAAAACTACAAACCACACTCTGAGGTAGTTTTACGGACGATAATTTCCATTTTTGATAAATGGAAAGCTGTTAGCAAAGCGTCAGTATTCATAATGACAAAACTTAGACTTTTTCAACAGATTAGGCGTTCGTCAGTCCGCACAATAGAGGAGACTTAAATGTCCCGCCCCTCCCAAGAAGTAACACTTAGTCGGTGGTTCCATGGGAGCGTCTTGGATTTTAATAATATTTAGTATTTTAGAAAATGTTTCGAAAATGAAATCGTTATCTATTTAATAAAATATTTTATATAGAATAACATTGCTTTTATGCCTCAAGTCATGGTAGATGGTAAAAAAAAGTGCCAAAATATGAAAAAAAAAAAATTTTACTTTATTTTTTTTTGCACTTAACGCAAGCTAGAGATCAAAGCATAATTTTGATTAAAATAAAAGCTCGATAACTTATCTGAAAATATTGTTTCGAAAATTTTGTCAATTGTTGTATCAAGTGTTTCGATAACTTCTATGAAAATAGTGTAATAGAAAATTTTGTATATCGATTTTTCGATAATTTATGAACATTTTGTATATCGATTTTTTATCGTTTGTGTACTGAATATGCATATTGTTTTTGCTGTGATTTTTAGCTGTTTTTTGTCGTTTTATCTTCGCGGTGTTTGGTTTTTGTGCCAATAATAAATTTGAAAACTTTTTTCGCGCTGCAATTAAAACGATTTATTATTAAATTTATATTTAAGTTTACACTAAATGGCGACTGTAGTGCATTGTGTACACACTTACATATGTTTTAACACTAAACTTATATATAGACATACAACTTTTTTTGACTGCGCAACTGCTTGGCAAAGTTTAAGTGAGGTTAAGCAGGCGACGTTCGTGTGTTAATTCGTGTTTTAAATTTGTTTTTGTTTTTGATTTCTGTTTTTTGCTTATTTGTTAGTGTTTCAACAATTTCTAGCATTAATTTGTGTGTGTGAAAACATTTTTGGAATTAAGAATTCAAATAAAATTTGTTGGATGTGTTGCATGTAATTATTTGAAAGCAAAAAATGTGTTTGAACAAAAAAGAATTTGCGGATTAAACGTGTGTGTAGGTGTGATAATTTTTTTTATTTCATTTCTCACTTTTAATTTTTTTATTCATTTATTTATTTTTTCCATTTAACTATTTACATTTATAATTAATTGTAGTAATGCTTCCAAGCCTTAGCTACTAAAATTACTTACATAACTACAAATATTTGCATGCTTCTGAAATTATTTGGAATTCACCAAAATATTACATAATTTGTCTCTTACTCATTTAGTATTATTTTTTGTTATTTTTATCAGTTATTTTTTAATATTTTAATCAGTTTTTCTATAGTAAATAACTAGCTTAATTACTGAATTTCAATATACATTACTTAGCAGTAATTAGTAATTAGTTATTTTAATATTATACTACAAGTATAAATACAACTTACACACAAATGTTAACTTGGCGCCACGTTGCTGACGTTTCTGCGTCTTTAATCGGTTTTCATATGGAAATACATACATATATATATATATTTATACGAATATAGATTTACATGCTTATGTTCTGCTGCTATGTATGCACTATATATGTATATGTATGGTATGTGGTTATATGCGTTATATGTGTATGTACATATATGTATGCATGTATGCATGCATGTATGCGTGGTTGTACGGCGTTTATGTATTAAGTTGACAGTTGCAAGGGCATGAGCTGTGATAGTGCAACAATATGCGGTATGGGTGGATGGAGAACGAAACTAACTAATTAAAAATAATCATATAAAAATAATTAAAATAATATAAGAAATGATTAAAATAAATTTAAAAAAAATTTTGTAATATTTTTTAAGTTTTTTTACTGCCTCGACAACATAGGTGGATGAAATAAAAAAATATTTTTGAGTGGTTTGATAGGGTATTTGTTTGCATTTTTCGATACAATTTCCCATAGCAAAGTATATCGTCACTTAAAATGCAAACTAATCTAACCTCACTTTTGATAAGTTTTTAGGCGAAGGAAGAACGATAATAATATTAAATAATCCATTATATTGAAACAAAAATAGGGTTTAGGTTATGAAATGGTTATATGTCGGTTATTTCGGTAAGCAGAAACTTGAAGTTTTACAATATTACATATAAAATATGATGTAGTGAAACTTAAATAATAAAAAACTCTAGCTTGTTTATATGCATTTTTGAGATAAAGTTTGAGTTCATGTCAAAAAGTTGTTGATACAAAGGTAGTGTAGCTCATTTCATTATCTACAACTTTGCCAAATAACTTTTTATTCTAGGCTTCGTAGTCTGGCTGGAAATCGAGAAAACATGTTTTTAAGCCTTAATAATTCAAGCACGTCTTTCCTCTTCCTCATTTCGACTACAGATCGTCATTAAAATATTTTTCCTTTCATATTTGCTATTTTTTTTGTATCCCACTAAACCTCTTTGCTTTCAAAAATTATCTAGCCTGCTCTATTGGGCCTCAGAAGCTCTGGGCTAGCAAATTACGCAATTAGTATAAGTTAAATTTTAATCGGTGTACAAGCAAGCAAATTGCTAGGGATTTGTACAGCTCATAAAATAAGTTGAACATGCGATTTTTTCGATGCTCAACGAAATTCAAAGCTCGAATGTAACTTATGATTGTTGTCGTAGTCTCGGACCTTAATTTTCTTTTGTGCGCTGTTTGCTTAAACCAAGTGGTAATGCAAGAAGGAGATAAGGTATTTGTTTAAAATACTCAAATTTTTTTTTAAATTTCTATCTTCGGAAATAATATAGCCCCTCAGTGTTTTCTCTCAAACAGCTTTATCCACTTTGGAATTCGTTCAAATTTGGTGCTTTCACCTAAAGATTGTTAACTTATTTAAGCCCAAGTTATCGACGAAAAATACTGTGAAATGGATGAAACTCTCATCTATCTACAAAGCTTTTAGAATGCCGAATATACCACGGCTCCTTCTTTATATTGATTCTAGCTAGTTCTTTTGGTAGGATAAAGGAATAAGAACCAATTTGTTTTAACTGTAGACTCGTATAAGCGGCTATTAATGTGACGTAATTTATCTCGTTCTACCTCAAGTATTGATATGATGAGGGGGTCCAGTCAGTACAATGATCCTGAGAACGATAGCGGCGGTTGCTTAGCTACTGGCCTCCTAAGTCGGTTAGGTAGAAGGTAATTATCGAAATTAAAACAATCCACATTAGAAAATCTCCTCTTTCTGCGAGGTAGGTCGTCTGTTCACATGCTAGTGACGGCTTTAGTGAAGTCTGACTGTAGACTGTTTTATGGTTTGTGAACCGAAATCAAACCAGAAAGTTTTTAAGTCGATGTTGCTGAATGTATACGGACATAATCTACTCGACATGTTATCCTCGACATCCGTCTTAATCATATACAAGTGAAGTATGAGGCCTGTCGCCAGTCGAATCATACTGACCTTGAGCCTGTTTGATAATGCGACCGAGAAAAGCAGACACATACATGTGCAATACAAAGTTTTGATTCCCCAATAGAGAATAATGGCGAAATCTACATATTCACCGACGGATCAAATGATGAAATAGAAACAAACAGCGAGCTTTTTCTTTAGTAATTCATACACAGAAGATAGCTTCAAACTAATTGCCTGCAATCAGTCTTTCCGACCGAAACTGTGTATATAATAGAAGGTGCCAAGTGGATTTCTGCTCTAACCAGCAAAAACGTTTTACTTCTAGGCAATACGGAATTTATCCTTAAAAATCCACCTACAGAAATTTGAAATGTGGATTCGGCGGAATGCAAAGCGTTTGTGCAAAGATTGATGAGGCGCTGGAAGATTATCTATACGAATGCCCAGCCTTCAGCTGGATGGGTCGGGACATATTCTTAAGAGACATTGAACAGATGGGGTTTGACACAATACACTGAGTTGCTGGAGGGCTTAATTTGGTTACAAGCTGGGAACGTAATGCGCCTAATGAAGGCCTAAGCGTGCCGCGGTCTGGAGTTATATGCTTCCCGCTTCAACCTATAAAACAACCGTATTTAGGCAAACAAATTTCGAATCGAGCTTTTGCGACTAAAGTTAAAGATACAAAATTGAAAACATTTGAGATGAATTTTATAAAATTTATTGTGCTGGCTTTTCTACCTTAGAGTCTTGAATCTTTGTAAATTAACATAAGGTAGACGAGGGTTTTAAAAATATTAAAAATGAAGAGGAAATGTTTTAAGCTGTACGGTTGAAAGATTCTAATTCTTGCAACTGCTATCAAATATCTTGAAGCGATCTACATTGAATGCGGTGATCTAATGGCAGACCGCAGATTGAAATAAATTTTTTTAAACATTTTTATTTAAAATTCATAAGAAAAAACAATTTTTCTTTTTAAAGCAATTAAATTTTATATTTTTAGTAATGGTAGTTGATAATTAAAAAATATTTAAAAAAATTAAATTAAAAAAAAATAATAATGAATTTTTCTCCTAAAATACAATAAATCAAGTTGTTCGAAATACATTTTTAATATTGTTACAATAAACTAAAAATAACAAAACAATAAACCATCTCCACCCATACACTTGCCATTTTGAACAATATGTGATTTAATGTTTTTTATCTAAAATGCATTTGTTTACTATTTTATCTAATAAAATTCATTGAATATTCTGCTTTGCTATTTTACATGGCCCTAATTATATAATTGTTGTAATTGTATGTGACTATAACACATTATTTTACGGTTTGCTATTTAATTTACAGTCGTGCTAACATTTTTGTTGTTGTTACTTTGCATTAAATTTTTTTTTTTTACGTCAAACTTTTTGTTTTGATTTTCTAACCTTAGTGTTGACATGTCATGCTTTGTCGCAGCTATTTTGTGTGTGTGTGTGTGTTGGTTATCAGGCCTTTCGCAATGTGCTTAGTATGCTACAATTGGTTTAAACTAGTACAGTTTCTTTGTCTTTTTCGTGGCAGTTATTAATTTACGCTTACGACTAGATTTCTTTAAAAAATACCTTAGCACACGGTTTCACACGCTTACGCACTTAGAGGCTATTTATTTACAAATACAGCAAAAACCAAAATTTAATTGTTCATTAATTACTTTTTTGCATAAAACTTTTCATTTTGTTTTATTATATTTTTTGGGGTTTTAGGAAAGGGTTTTTAATATAAAATAAAAACTAAATATAAATATGAAAAAAAAATTAATTTGAAATAAATAAGAAAACTTTTTTAAAGAATAAAAATATATAAAATATATAATAATATACATTTTTACTTTTTCTATTTTAACAAAAATATTTTATCAAACAATAAAAATATATAAAATATATAATAATATATGTATATTTTTAAATTTTTACATTTTTAAATTAATATTGCTTTTAAAGAAGTGTTTTATTATTATTTTTAATAAATAATTTAAAAAACATATTTTAATTTTATTAACAAAATAATTGTAATAATGATATATATTTTTAATTTTTTCTATAAAATATGTTTTTATTTCATTTTCAATAAAATAGTTTTTATTCTTTTTAAATTAAATTTTATTTTTACCTATATATATATATTTTTTTATATTTAATAAAAATATTTTATTAAAAATAAATAAAAATATACATATGTTATTTAAAAAAAAATTAAAAATATATTTTATTTTATTTTAAATCATATTTATAACTAAGCTGCATGTATTTTTTCTAGTTTTTATTAAAAAATGATAAAAAAAAATTTATAATAAATTAAAAAGTAAAAAATAAGTAAATAAAAAATAAGTAAACGCCAATTAAGAAGAAGAAGAAGTAAATAAATAATAAATGACAAAAACTGTCCACCTACTTTCTACACTTATAATTCTTTACCTAAAAACACAACCAATGAGAGCATTTGTTTGTTAAATTTCATTTATTTGTTTGCCTTTGCTTGCAACAGTTATTTAAGGGATATTCAATTGGATTTAAGTTCTTTTATAATTTTTAATATTTTTTAAATTGATTTTTTTTTTATCTATTTACTAAGTAACAAAATTATACCGTGTTATAGCATATTTAAATATTTAATTAAATTGTAATTAATTTTTAATAAAAATATATGCTTCATGAACATTTTAGCGTGTTGATTTTCCCGATTTCTCTTAGTTGTTGGTATGTTTGTGTGTATTTAATACAAGTGAAACACAGTTCCAAATACACATTGTAATACATTATATATATGTAATACGAGTATATACACCATATAGCATGTGTTTGTGGTAGTGAATATTTTTGGTGATTATTATCTTACAAACTTTATACATACATATAAAAATGAGAATGCGGCTCAATTAACGGCATTTATTTATATACAAACTACATACAAAAGTCACACGTTTTCCTTAAAGAAATATTTACTTTGTGAATTTTTGCTTAATTTTTTTTTTATTTTTACTGTTCTTGATTGTCTAAAAATGCTAATTAAAGATAAAGCGTTGTAAAACCTCTGTATTAGAAATCAAAATTAATTAAGTTAAAAAATACAGTTGGAAAATAATCATAGCAATTTTAACGAAATCATTATACCTGAGTTGAATTAAAAACAAAAATTTCTGATAAATTGTTCCGTCCAACGCAGCTCACAAGCCAACAACCAAACAGTATGCGACGAAACTATGGCGACCCCACCATATTTTTTAATTAACTGTGAATATCTTTTCTAAGAGTTCAACTGTTATAAAATTGCAAAAACAAAATTTTTTTTGTTCCACCCTAATGTCAATAAATATTTTTTGCGTCCCACCCTAATGTAAAAAAAATATTTTTTTTTCGCTTGGCACAACGAAAAGTTTTTTGGTAAACCCCTCTAAGAAAGCTTCTTCATGTTTGAGCTCTTAATTGTAACGGGAAGGTCCTCCGCCTTACAGTGATCTAATTCTTCTTATTATTGGAGAGAAAGATTCATATCTCGTTTCCAACTACTTGAAAATATATGTATTTCGTTTTATAAATTTTGTAGAAAACTGAGAGCTTTATGCTTCAGACGATTTTTTTGTCAAACTAACAGTTAAAAACTGGTTGAAATTTGACTATTTTAAAGAAAAACGTATTTTGTAAATATCACTAAATAAACCTGAGTTAAATTTTATTAAAATTTTTTAGTCAACACTTGTAATATTTTATTTAGTGAAATGCCAGAATCGACAAAAATAAGCGTTGACTTGCAAACATTTTTTTTTCAGCATCATTTAATAGGTGTACTGCAAAATCGAAGAAAAATATTCTGGGAGCAGCGCTACAATTCCACAAGTGACAGATACAAAAATTACGAGAAAAATGGTGGATCCGACCGCCTAAAATTAACCGTTGCTCGCGAAGAATCGGAGAAATGAAGGAAGACCCGACTGTTTCAGCCCGATTTATACAGCAGATCCTCCAGATCAATATTCAGCGAAAAAAAGAATAATTTGGTGTGATGAGAGCGAATGTATTTAAAAATACAAAAAGCAGAGAAAAGGTTTGGTGAAATATTCATAAGAGGCTCCAAAATACTTATGGGCATCAAAAGTACCATAAAGTGATAGAAATGCTTTAGTTTGAGATTGCTTTGGTTAGAGTGGCAATCAGATCTGGTAATGGTAGAAGGCAAAACGATGGGAAGCAAGCAGCGCAAAAAATATGCTTACGAGATAACTTAATTTGACTGCAGGACAATGATCTCAAGTGTACACGAAATGTTATTGCGATCCAAACCGATAGAGCTCCTACAAATAGCCTGCTCAAGGCCCTGACTTAAATCCTTTTAAGCATTTATGGCAACATTTGGATAAGATTTACCGATCTTTTTGCCGTTCCAATAAATGAGAATTTGCTTTTGGAGAGGTTGAAGGATTCAAGGGTTAAACATACCACAATCGCTTCCAAGTTTTGCGATAGACAGCATGCCTCGACAGTAATTAACGTTAAAGTAACTTGCAACATCTATACAGAGTGATCAAAAATTTCTAATGGAGTCAGAGCCTGAAGCTATTGCACGAGGTGTAGCGGCTGCTGGAAAGCGGCAGCATATGTACTGGATTTTAAGGCAAGGAATTTCCGTGAAATGAAATAGCTGATAAGATTTTCAAAGGTGCCATCTGGTTCTAAACTAACTCACTAAAAACGATATGCCATGAAATTTGCGAAATGGTTTACAGACAGATCAGGGGAGATGGAATGTCTTAAGGACACCCAAGATCATGTGGAAGAGCCCCTTAGAAGAAAACGCATAGTTTTTAGTCACTCGGTCTCGAAAGGACTGCAATGCGGTTGTTGGCCTAATGACTGGTCACAACCTACTGGCATCACATGCGAGTCTAATGGATATACTATACATAAGTAACGACGATACATGCAAGAAAGTGCAGGGAAGTAAGTATGGCAGAGACGCTAGACCATTTCATATACATACTTCTGTTCAGCATCACCCAAAACTCATCGTAGATGTCTTGAAGCTATGCAGTTTAAGGGACTACTTAAATGAAGTATCAAGTTTAGTTATCAAGTCGATCTTATGATTCGAACGTTGACGTCCGGTTGACGAATACTTCAGCTCATATTAAACTGAATCTCCAACTTGTATTACTAAAGGCCGGTAGGTTTATGTATGGCGTAATAACCGGTCAGTATAACATAACTTAACTGAAATAAAGCATAGAAGAATTTGAAACCGTAAAAAAATAAAGTTTCACTCAAGTTGTGTTCCAATTAGCTGAGCCTATAGATAGATGGCGGTGGCGAAAAAATTGGATCTAAAATCACGGAATATCACATCTGATATTTCGAAAATAATATTGCATACATACTTTCGAATATTATGCGCAAGCTTGTTCAAGCTCAGTATCCTCCAACGATTATGCGCTCTAAAATTGATTAAATGACTAAATTTTATATAATTTTCTAAAAAATTGTTCAACTTGAATTCATTAACATTTTTCACTTCCCGTTAGTTGCGCATTTGCACTCAAAGTAACAGTATTTTAAAACGCTTTTAAGCTCAATTGGTTTGAAATTAAATTACAATTTCTAAAGCTCACGCTGTGTTACAAATATTTAAAGTGTTTTGTTGTTGTGAAAAATCCATCAAACGTTATTTGATCATTTAATTAAGCTGAAACAAATCGTTTATGTCATTGAATTTAGTTGCCTCGATTTATTTCAGGCACTTTGGCGCACTAATTTAATGAATATTCGGAATTCGGAGCAATTACGGCACCGAAAGCAAATACATGCATATGTAACGGCATTTAAGCATATATAGGTATGTATTCACATTATTGTGGGTCAGAAAAAACTTTGATTTTTGCATGAAATTATTTGTTATATTTTCGGTTAGTTATACTTGTAAAATTCATAACAAAAAAAAATATTGAAAGTTATCCAACTTCCATCGTTAATATATAGGCTTTCGAAACAACCGTGAAGGACCATTTTGTGGAGTTTACAATTTCCTACAACATTTATGAAACGGAATATTTTGTCAAGTTGGAAGCGTGAGATGAACTTTTTCAACTGATAATAAGAAAAAATCGAAAACTGTAAGACGAAGGATCTTCTCCTTACAATTAAGAGCTCAAACTTGGAGAGATTTCCGCAGAGAAGGAAAAGTCACCTAAGTGTTTTTTACTGACGCTATTGCACATGCTTAAAAAGCAAAAATGTCGAAAGAGCTGCCAATACTTCTAAAAATTTTAGTTGTTAGTTTTTATTGCTGTTTAATTGTAATTGCTACTGCTTATGTATGTTGAAATCGATTTTTTTTAAATTTTTTTTGATAAAAAAAATAAAATTTTACAAAAGCATAAATTTAAAATGTTTTTTTTTATATAAAAAAAGTATTACAAAAGCAAAAATTTAAGTTAACTTTAATATGCATAATTATAATTATAAATATATGTATGTAAGTAATTAATTTTATATACTAAATTTTTTCGCTGCTTGATTATGAAACACTTGTTGTTGTTGCATGTGTACTAAACATTTTTCTCTTTATTTTTTTTTTTAATTTTCAACTTTACTTGTGTATTAACATCAACTTAATTTTGCTTTTGGCACACATTTTTTTGCATCGATATTTTTTGTTAATTTTTTTTTAATTTCGTTTAATTTAGTTGAATTTTTAGTTTTGATTTAGCAATATGGATATTTAATGCGTATTCAATTTTATTACACACATTTAATAGTATTTTTTTATTTTTTATATTATAATACTACTTTTTTAATTTCCTAAATATTTAAAAATGTTAACTTTTATGCATCTCGCTATTATGTTATGTAAAGTTGTGGAAGATTATGTTATGTTGTAGAATGCTAGGTCGGTTTAAGGAATGTTAGGTTTTTCATGTTATGTGTAATATTATGATAGGTTTTGCTATGTTATGTTACGTTATGCTATGTTATGATATGAATGTTATGCCATGTTACATTATGTTATGCTTTGTTATGATATGAATGTTATATTATGGTATGTTATGTTATGGTGTGTTATGTTATGGTATGTTATGTTATGTTATGTTATGTTATGTTATGTTATGTTTTGTTATGTTATGTTATGTTATGTTATGTTATGTTATGTTATGTTATTAATGTTATGTTTTGTTATGTTATGCTATGTTATATTATGTTATGTTGTGCTATGTTATGTTATGTTATGTAATGTTATGTTATGTTATGCTGAGTTATGTTATGTTATGTTATGTTATTCTGTATTATGTTACGTTATTTTATATTTTATGATATTATGTTTACGTTGTGCTATGTTATGCTATATTATGTTAAGTAAAAATTTATTATGTTATATTACATTAGGCATTCGTATAAGTAGTGTATGTGTGTGAGCGAAATTTCGTCATGTAATTTTGCTGTTCGAGTTGCTCTCCGTGCTGTATGAGGTTGTTCGAAGAATACAACTTGGATAATCAAACATTTTCTAATTTTTTTTTATAATATACATATGTATGTATGTATGTATATACTCAAAAATTAAAATTGAAAGAAAATTGTTTGTTTGCAATGAAAAATAATATAAAATAAATTAAATTTAAATAGGCAATTTATATCAAAAGTGTGGCTTCACCGTCAAGAGGAACAAACGAAAGCAACTTAATTTTTTTCTATGGCTGTCCGACTTCAAAAACTCGATATTACCTTTTTTTAATAAAAAAAAAATTCTTCTAAAGCTAAGGTTTTTTCGAAATCGGAAAATTTAAGGAGTGACAATTCAATACAAATTAGAAAATGGCGTCGTCATCGGCCCATATTGCTGTAGAAAATTATATTCGAAATAACCTGATTAGTAAGATTTGCAAATTTACTGGAATTGGAATAGTTATCTGCCTGTCAGATGTCATCATGGTGCCCCACAATCTGCGCCAATTAATTAATATCGGATACAAGGTCCTGTGTGTCAAAGTCTAGGACTATCGTCAACAAACTGATTGGGGTTTATCAGTCTGGCTTTAGACTTGGAAAATCAACTGCTCGCCAGATATTCACCACGCGCTGAGTCTTGAAAAAGAACTTGGCACACGCCACTGCTTCGTCGATTTTAAAGCCGCATACAACAAAGTGAAAAACACTGCTTCTATGCCACTACGTCTGACATCTTCTCAAAATTACTAGGGCTATGTAAACTAAAGTTGATAAACCCCACAAGCTCCATTAGAATTGTAAAGGACCTCTCGGAGCCGTTCGATAACACGAGAGGTTTCAGAAAAGGAGACACCCTATCGTGTCACTTCTTCAATCTATTACAGGAGAAAATAATACGAGCTGTAGAACTAAATAGAGATGGTATAATCTATAAAATATATATATATCTCTATAAAAGTGTAGAGTTGTTGATATATGCAATGATATTGATAGTTTTGTTGTTTCAGATTGGATAAGGAAGTGAAGCGTATGGGTCTGGTTGTGAACGAAGACAGGACGAAATATATCGTGTCATCAAACAAACAGTCGTCGTGACTTGGATCACTAGTTACTCTTGTCACTTGTAACTTTAGAGTTGCAGATTATTACACACGAAGACAGTTCCACACGAAATGAAACCAGCTTTATTAGCAGTAACAATATCAGTCTTGGTATCCAACTCAAAATTAATCTAGCCAATAGGTGTTACTTTGGACTGAGTAGGCAAATATAAACTAAGTCCACTCTCGACGATCAAAGATCAAACTTTAGAAGTCCTTCATCATTCCCGGCCTGTTAAATGGTGCGGAGGTATGGACAATGACATCATTTGATGAGTCGGTTTTAGGAGTGTTCGAGAGAAAGATTTTGCGGTCTTTGCGCATTGGAAACGGCGAATATCGCAGTCGATGGAGCGATGAGCTGTCTAGATAGATGATAACATACCAGTTATGCAAGTATTCGATTCAGTATCCGCCAGTGGAGGGACAGGAAGAGGAAGACCTCAACTCTATTGGAGAGATCTTGTTTATATCGAAGTGCAAGAGAGTATATAGGGTATCATGATACAAAGTTTTCGCGCATTTTTTTTATATTGTAAAAGTTTTTACATGAAGCGGGCTGTATATGTCCAGCAAGTTCTGCAAATTCCAAAACAAATGAGAATACATACATCCACATACAATAATAATTAGCCACATAAATGTACATATTAAACTTTAAGAGCGCTGCCAATGCGAAGGAAAATTTATAAGTGAGGTTAGAGTGAGACTTCACCTCTCAATTCTTGCGAAATTTTGTAGGAAAAGACAGAACATTTTCTGCAACAAACTGTCATTTGTGGAAAGCATACATATATAATATAATATTATAGTATAAATATATATGACACATTCGCAACAGCTCCGGGTGGCCATGCGTAATTTTGTTGCAAGTTGGCAGATCTTTTTCGAGTGTGTTGTATTTGCATACATAAGTGCTTGACATATGCAAGTATGCGCATTAAATATGTATGTATGTAAATTTGTAATGTAAATGCATGTCACAATAAAAACAAAGTACTCTATTGTGCCTACGAGAGTTGTGATTTTGTGTTTGTTGCTGTTGCAAGCTTCCAAATTTGCTGTTGCGTGTGAACACAAAACTATTTTAATTAATTTTTCATTCAAATGTTGAGCAGTTTTGATTAGGAATTTTAATTAAACTTTTGCATACTTCACACGCACACACACATACGCACGCAGGCACTTCAAAATTCGCCAACAGCAACAACAACAAATGCATGAACAATATAATTGCGATGCGCCGTAAAAAGTAGCTGCTGACTCACTTAAGTGACAACAGCGATGCGCCGTAAAAGTAGCTGCTGACTCGGCTGCGTCTTAAGTGACAACAGCGTTGAATGCTCGGAAATGTTGCAATAGTTGCTGGCTTATTTCTGTAGACTTTAGTGGCAACTATAAAAGCAAACAAATTGACAACATAAGTGCGGCAACGTACCATGTGTAACTACTATGTGTAATGAGAAGAATTGGCAACAAAAGTTTGTTAGCATCATGGAAGATGGCGAAGGAAGCGAAGGATTCTCAAAATGGAGGGAAGTAACAATTCATCTCACGCTGAAATTTTGGGGCAGCATGTGGTCATTGTTTTTCCTCATTTAAATGAAATTATCATTAAATGAAATTTCTTCAAAAAGTAAATGTCATGAACCAATCTAACGTTTCAAATAAAGAACCGATGAGATTTTGCAAATTTTATGCGTTTTTTTTTTTAAAAAAGTTATCAAGCTTTTAAAAAATCACCCGATATAAAAGCAAGCAAATTGACAACATAAGCGGCAACGTACCATGTGTAACTACTATGTGTAATGAGAAGAATTCACACTCATATTTTTTATATTGTTGCATGAAGAAAGATGGAAGGAAGGATTCTAGGGGAAGCGTGTGGTTGTTCCTACAAAAAGTAAGGTTCATTATATAACACCAAAATTTTCTCTAATTTTTTTCTCTCGAAGTACCGTTAGAATCCGAAACGTAATTTATTCTCATAAAAAGACTCTTGCAGGAACTTATACCCTTCAAAGTACCGTTAGAAACCAAAGTGATGCTATTTACTATCATGAAGCGACTACTGAAAGTAGCCTATGTTCTTTAAAATACCGTTCGGTGATATGATAGCATACTTTTCTATAAAGTAAGGACATCTCTTCCAGTCCTACGATGAAGAGTTAAAGAACACAGTAGAAACTTTTCTCTTCCTGAACAGTAGAGCAGCTTTCCTGAACAGCGAGCAATACAAAAAGTTCCAAGAACAACAACCAAGCCAGACCTGTTTAAGTTCAGGGCCACAAATACATCACAAAACTTGGACAAACATATCACAAATGTATGGACGAACAGAGTTTAAAAATTTATGAACGAACGGAAGATGAAAACTTGATGTGAGGAAAATATATTAACCATGCCGAACTATCAAAAGCGTGCTGATCTTCAAAGAGAGTAAACATTGCGTACATCGAAAAAACACCAAAGCAGAGATGTGCCTGCGATGCGCGATCAAAATTAGAAGATCTGCCAAAGAGATCAAAAAGAAGCCCTTGAACTCAAACGCTGACGGAGTGGCCATGTTTTAAATGTACTTGAACTCAAACGCTGACAGAGTGGCCATATTTTAATAATAATAAAAAAATTCAAAATAATTTGAAAGCTAAATTCACAAACTTGTCATCCATTTCTGTCGCCACCAACTTGACTAGCTCTCCCGCTGTGTTTCCTTTCTTTCACAATTGCAAATTTGTTGTTCTCCGAGCGCCGACCACTTAAACTCAATGTCAAATTGTAATAATTTTTGAACTTCCCTTTGCATAACTCCGCGGCAACTATGTTAAAGTGGCAAAAGTTACAATTATTTCAAATGAATGCAGTTAATTTGAATGGCTCTGTGAAGGCAGGCGGCACTGGAGCAATTTAATGACGTTTGCATTTCATTTGTCAAATTAAGCAAATGAAGTCAAAAGGCAAATAGTTCTTCGCTGATTGGTCAAATAATAAAGCAATATTAGTGAAAAGTTGTAAAAATTTCCTTAGCCTTGCTTTGTCGTTGAGCAACAATTGAATTAGCGCACGAATTATAGAGAGTACGGCAATTATATGAGACCTTGTGTTTGTTGTGCAATTTGTGTAATCAGTTGTTGCTATGCTGTGTCCAAAGCGTTTGTGAAGTGAAAGGGCATTTCTAAGTTTTCAAGTAGTTTTTAATTTCATACGAAATTTAGAGGATAAAAGCTTTTTTGCGTTAGTTTTGCGTCAAAGTAAAGAGAACAATGAATGTTTGACTCAGATACTCACGCATTCAGCGACTCGGTGGTTGTTGAAAAGAATAACTTCTGAATAATAAGTTTACTTAGTTAACCTTTGACTACTTATTTATGGAGTAAGACGTACATACATACATACGTACATCAAATACCATATATAATAACCATTAAATATACTAAACCGGGTTTTGTTGATATGGCGTTGTGCTTAAGTTCGGTATGAACCGACTACTTTTGGAAATCGAATACTTTGCATTCGTTAATTGCGAGTAGTTGGTTCTTGTATATAATATTTCTTTCTTAGCTAAAAATAGAAGGAATCTGCCAGCATGGAAAATGGTGTTAAAGATTGTAAATATATATTATATATTAGAATATTAAGCTTAGATAGCCTGAAGCTAAAATATCAAAACAGTTTATTTATCCAATTACCGATTATGTTACTGAAATGAACTAAGTCTTAGGGCTGTGCTCAGTCTAGTGGACGACCCATGCTAAGTAGGTTTGCGGCGAATAGTCATTGCAGCCACCGACCAAGAGCTGCAGGAGAGGAGGGTTTGGTTAAAAACGCTTCATGCGCCTAATAAACCTTCGGTGAAAAGGCGAATAGATGCCACCTTTAAATAAGCGCACACAACCTCCACTGAGGTTGCACCAAGGGAGAAGGAGAGCGAGACAACAAAGCGATAAGGATAAGCGATAACAATACAGCGATCAGCATCAAAAATGCACAAGTGTATACACAAGCGTTGATGAAAGCCCTGGACAGGCGCCCATCAGAATCGAAGCCAGTAAGATTCTGATTGTGGAGTACCGGAAACCCGGAACGGATTATACGGAATACTGTTCACATTTCCGCCCCGTTAAAACTCTGGCAGGTCTTCAAGTACGCCCTAATTTTTTGGCCGCGCAGGTTCACTTGAGACGAGCTTCTGATTCGTGCCTGAGCCTATTTCTGAACATAGGCTGGCTCAAAGAGGCTTACAAATGTACAACGTGGGCCCGAATAACTGTCGCACTTTTTCGAAGCAACGTTATGTTCGCGTAAGTGTACAGAATTTTGTTACCGTTACATTTTTGTGTTCCTTATTTTATTGTAAAATTAATTGAGTACTTTTTTGACCTGATCAGTAATTCTCAAAATTTGTGAGTGATGGAAGCAAAAAGAGACTTAGTGCAAAAATTACATTTGCAAGGCAAAACGACAGGCGAAATTGTTAAATTGCTGAAAGACATTGATGTAAACCGGAGATTTGTCCAACGCACTGTGGCTCGATTTAAGAGAACTGGAAGCGAATAGATATCCAAAAAACCACCTTTAAATAAGCGCACACAACCTCCACTGGCAGGGGTTGCACCAAAAAGAGAAGGAGAGCGAGACAACAAAGCGATAAGGGAACAATACCGGGGCGAGCAGCATCAAAATGCACAAGTGTATACACAAGCAAGTTGATGAAAACCCTGGATTGCAAAAAAGCGTCCAAGTATCAGGATATCCCAACAGATAAATTAGCCGTTCAGAGATATCAAAACACAACGTCTGTCTTTTTCCTCCTGTCCTTTTTATTGAGAAAGGTGTCAAAATCAATGCACAATATTATTTGGATGAGCTCTAAAGCAAGAATTGTTCAGCGCTGGTGCAAGGATAATTTGCCATGATTTATTCCGATTGATGAATGGGCTCCATCTTCTCCGGATCTGAATCCATTGGATTTCAGTGTATGGGGATACATGCTTGACAAATTAAAAAATTTGAAAAACATAAGATTGGATCAATTCAAGCTTCTTTTAATAAAAATTTGGGACGAAATTCCAGATGAAGTGGTGCATGCCGCCTGCAAAAAGTTTTCAGAAACGTTCGAAGCTGGTAAAAAAAATCAAAGGTGAACGATTTGAACTAAAGCAGCCAACAGTCTTTATAATAAATAAAATTGTTTAATTGCTCAAAATATCAAAAAATAAACTTTTTCTACAAAAAATAAAGCGCGACAGTTATTTGGTCCCACCCTGTATATATTTACAACCTTTTTATTGTTTTAGGCATATTAAAAATTTTTTTTTTGATATTAGGTGGGCGACTAAGTGCTTGCTTATTTTTAATGAAAATTAAATTTTTTTGAAAAGGAACAAAGTAAGTCAAAGTATTGCTCATCGCTGGTCACAACTTGTTTCCATCTTTCTGGTAAAGCTCGAATGCCATTACGAGAAAACTGTCCATCTTCTGATGCTATCCAAGAATCAAGCCATTTTTCGTTGTGAGTGGAACTGCTTCTGAACCAGACCATATGCTATTGAATGGAACAAATAATAATCGGACAATATAGCGGTTGGGATGGACTTCCCATTTAAGCGTTCCCAAGTAAAGGTTGTAACGGGTTTGGCAACTTTTTCGTTTCCCCCTGGTATTGAGATCATAAGCAACTAAAGCTCCTTGTTTCTGAAACATTTCCAGCGCAACTATATGCCTTGCGATGGCTTAGCGGGTGACTTCCCATGCTGCAGCAAGCTCTTCTTGCGTTTGACACGGTTCTTCATTGAGCAACGTCTCCAATTTACCGTCGGCGAAGGTTTTTGGCCATCCTTCACACGGTCGGTCGAATCGAAATCGCCGTCTTTTAAACAACGAAACTATTCAGTGCCCATTGTTGCTCTCGGAGCAGCGCCCAAGTAAACTTATTAGGATTTATTTGAAGTGCTGTGTTTCTTTCTTTTAAAAATACTCTCAAAAGACAGCCTAGTTTAGGTCTAAGCCAGTTTTGAGAAAATGTTGACATACTAAACTAAAGGTTCTTTGAAAAGTCTATGGTTTTGGCTTGTAAACTACGCGACTGCTTAATTGAGCAAACAAGAAATAATTTAAAAAAGAGAAAAAGCAAAAGTGAATAATAGATAATCAGAGCGTTTGTTCCTAAAAAGTTTATAAGCATAAATAATAAAAGAGAAAGCTCTTAAATAACTTTAACAGTGGCTGACACATTCATTAAAAGCCTTAAATAAATAAATGCGTAACAACTAAGCCTCCAGCAACTGCAACTTATAGGCTATCTAACTAATTATTTCAAAATTATTTTATCTAACCACATAATGTGTGTAATTACCGTTAATGCAGTGGTTTGCACTTGTACGTTGGTTTTTAGTTTTACATCCTAATCAAACCACTTACAATTAAATTCTTCATTTAAAACCGTTTTGTTAATGTTTTACATCTAAATTAATTTGTTGAATTATTTATATCTATATGTGTTTCATATATATTTTTTTTTACTCTCACTGAACACATAGATTATGCATTTACACACGGGCAAAAAGAGAAAATTAGCAAAAATGCAATTAAATTTAATAACTATCTAAAATGCGCGCTGGCACTTAACATTTTTCAATAATACCGAAATATTATTGATTTTTTTAATTTTTTTTGTTTTTGTTTTGGCGATATTAAGCATACAAATATTTAACAACAAAATTTACAATTTTTTACAATTTAATTTCTTCGTGTTTTTTTTTTGTTAATAAAAATTTAGGGGAAGCACTTAAATGTATGTGTATGTGTATGTGAAGCATTTATACAAAAGCGCAGTTGAGTGCTTAAAAAATAATATATGCTTATGCGCGTACGTTAGGGTGGGTGTATGTTTAAGAAGTTAGTAAGATTAAGTAAAATAGCTTCCAAATTTTTACAATATATAATTTGCATTATTGCGGGTTACACGTGAACAAATACAAACAAATTTTGTATTTCTTTATTATTCTTCACCATGAAACGTCTTTTTTATGAAAACTGAAACAAATCGTAAATTATTTATGAAATGCATTTCATTAATACAAAATAATTGAAGCACTTTGTTATTAATATTTGTGAAAAAATAATTAATTACTGTAATTAAAAATAAATATAATTAATTACATTTATAAAATATATATGAATTAATTTATAAAAATATTATTTTGTAATTTTTTTTATAAATTTTTTTTTAAATATAAATTAATTAAACAAAATAATTAATTACTGTAATTTAAAATTAAATAAAATTAATTAAATAAATAAAAAATATATGTTTTAATGTATAAAATATTAATTTCCATAAATGAAATACTAAAATTTTTGGCATTTCATATAGTTTAATTAAATAATTAACTAATTCGTACAAAGTAAGTATACTCAGTTAATCAATTAAGAAAGTTAATTGTTATTTAGTAAAAAAATATTTTAATTAAATACGCTAATCACATTAATATTAAACTGCAATAAATTTAATTAGTAAAATTAAATTGGGTTTTATGTAAACATAATTTAAAAAATTAAATTAATTAAAGAAATTAATTATTTAACATTTTTTTTAAATATATTTAAATATAAATTAATTAATAATATAAAATATTTATACCAAAATAAATCAATTTCAATTCTAATTAATTTAATTTAATTAGTATATGCCTAATAATTTATTTTATGTCTATTAACATTGTATTGTAATTCATTTAATTAACAAGTTCATTTTTTATTAAAATATTTTTATTAATCCAATTAAAGTTAATTTAATTTTGTAAAAAAATTTAGACAAATTATTTCTAATTAAAATGGAAAATATGTTAACATTAAATTTTAATTTGTAAAATTATTTAAACAATTTAATTAACTACCAAATTAATTACTTAAATTAAATACATAACCTTATTTAGTAAAAAAATTAAGCAAATTAGTTTTAATTATATTAAAAACAAATATATTTAATTCATTAATTATCAACTTAATTTATTAAATTAAATAAGTTTTAGTTTTTATTTAAATGTTCTTGAAATATAAATAAATTTTAATAATAAATATTATTTTAATTAAAAAAATTATTCTAATTTCAAATAAATTCTTGATTAAATAAATTAAAATGTTTTACTATTCTTAATTAATTTGTATAATTAATATCTAAAAATATATTATTAATCCAAATTGTGAATTTAAATTAATTATTATGTATTAATTCCGTATTTTAATTAATTTAATTAACAAATTTGTTTTTAATTCTATAAAAATATTTTTATATTACCAATCTGAACATGAATTTTTAATAACTAAATAAATATAATTTGTTTGTAATTAAAAGATTTTAACTTAATTAATAAAATTAATTAAACTATTTGAATGCAACATTTAACTGATAAAATAATTTCTGCAAATGAATTTTTAATAATTCTAATTGTAAAGTAATTTATGTCCAATTTTTTAATTAATAATTAGTAATTAAAAAAATATTTTAATCAGTAATAATTTTACATACTTTTTCGTTTTTAATAAAGAATTTGTTTATGTTTATAGTAAGTTTACAGTTTCTGGTTTCCAAATATAATAAAGATTCATTTTGGGGCTGTTAATTTAAGTAATTGTAAAAAAAATTAAATACATTAAAAAAACATTTTGTTATTAAATTTTAATTATAACTGTAAATTAATTAACAAATTAATTTATTTATTTATTGTTTATTATTAATTTTCATTAATTAATTACCAAATTAATTAATTAAACTTAATTAAATTAATTTAATTTAATTAACGTGCACAATGCATAACTTCTATATTACAAATTTTAATAATTGAAAATTCGACCTTAATTACTTTAAATCACAATTTCGCTGAAGATTTTTTTAAATTAATTTGAATTAACAAAAATTTAATAATAATTTAATTTAATTTAAATAATTTACAATTTTTTTTTAATTTGGATGAACTTTTCATTAATTAATTTAATTAAAATAATTGAAAAAAGTTTTTAAACGTTTCACTAAGAAGGAATTAATGATTTTTAAAATTATGTTACATTGCAATTAAAAGTTACAGCAATTACTTTTTTTTTATGTATTTTGTACGTATGTATATACATTTAGTCGATCGGGCTGGAGTTCAAAAAATAATTATTAACATATTTTTGTGTTTGTTTCGCTTGATGTGATCTTTCTAATAGTTTGTTGCTGTATGCCACAATTGATTTTCGTTTTGTCCATTATCTAAATTAATTTCAGAATTTACGCTTTCGATCTGTTGCCTGTCGTCAACAAATACCTTTTTATATTGTTTATGTTTTTTATTTTTCTTTTGGTTTAATTTTTACAAATTTAATTTACATACATTTATGGCTATGTGAAATGAAAAGCGTTTGCAAACAAATCGTGCTTTGTGTAGTTATTTGTTTTGCCACGTGACACTTGCATGTGCCACATGGGCATATCGTGTTAGTGCTTATGCTAAAATTAAGTTACATATGCACTTAAAGTTAGAAAAAAATACATATATTTTTTTAATTTTGGTGATTAACTCGGTAATTACACTGCTTTTTGCTGGCAATTTTAAGTTAATTTGGTTTTTTTTTGTTTTAATCTTAAGGTGTGTACACACATATTTTATTACTTATATATACAATTATGTAGACATAAGCACATTCAGTCGTTGAATTAAAAAATTTTGCACTTATTTCAATTATTGCTATACTTTATGTGAACTCAAACACAAAGAAAGAAAGTAAATAAATTTACAAAAAAATTTAAATTAAATGACACTAATTATAAAACTTTTTCTGCAGCGCGTTTTTTTCATTGCGCTTGCATATTTTATGCAAACATTTTATTATAATTAGCATAACGGGATCTTCATATTTGCCTACCGTGTTAGAGGGAAGGAGCGTAGTGTCTGTAATATGCAATACACTTTCTCTCTCTCTCGCTCTCTCACCTACACTATCTTACTCATGCCACTACGCGCTCACTCGCCACATCCAACAGCGCTCAATTAGTCGGCATACTATTGTGACTAACTGTAACTGTTCTGCATTTTTAACTAATTACTTTTGCTCTTATTTTTATTTAAAGTACTTAAGAACTAATTTATTCGTCGTTTTACACTTGCGTCTTCGGTAGAAAAAAATGTGGCATTTGTTGATGATTGTTCAACTACAACAATTGTTTGTTTTGTTTGTGGTTTTATTTCATATACCTAATCATACATACACATACTGAATACATACCTATAAACTCGTTCAGTTTTGTAGTTACTCTTCAGCTGTTTAGTAAACATTTATCATACGCTAAATTAGTTAGTTAATTAGTAACGTGATTTTTAGCTCTTTGTGTTATTACCTATTAATTTTTGTTTAATAATATTTTTTTTTAATATTATTTGTGTGTTTATTAATTTTAAACATACCTGGATGGCTGAGTGAGCTTTGTTTTTGCAAATATACTCTACCATATGCAGCGTGTTAGGCTCAAGTGTTACACTTTACAAACAGTTAAGCTTGCGCTCTTGAGTGAAACTTACTTTACTTGCTCTCACTCTCTTCTCTCTCAATCGTAAGTATATGTATACGCTTGCTTAAGTATGCATATACATACATATCAACTGATTTTCCCTTCCTTTCGCCTTCTCTACACACTCCTTCTGTTTTCTATTTTAATTTACTAATTCTCAACTACTTTATGGCAACAATTTTATTTTGATCAATTGCTCTCCAACAACACCCGCTGTAGTATTCTCCGTAACAATTTCACTGCGCAAAATTACCTTAAGTCGCTCATAACCAACGCCACGCCCATCGAATGCAACACTGTCCTCGCTTACGGTTTGCTCATCTGCTGCTTTAACAACTAGTATTTTCAATTGCGTTTTAGCATTTTTATTTAGTTTGTTTTGTTTTAGGACGTTAGACGCGTCATCGTTATTAACTACTTCGGCTATGTTATCGGTTTTATTAAACTCTTCACTTGTTATTTGTTCAGCTTGTTGATCGTGTATTGGGTATTTATCATTAGTTATGTTAACATTTTTTACTATTTCGTCGTCTTGTTGTCCTTCGCCAGCACCAATAAAATTTTGTAAAATACGTTCGACCATTGCAATGGCATCGTTGTATTATCCGCGATCGTCATCGCGTGCGGCGAAGAGGGTTCGCATCGAGCTGGTGATTAAGTTCCACCAGCCCGCTGCGAACCCAAGCGGTCGCTATAAGCTATTCTCACTGCCCATTTTTAGCAGTTCGAACTTCTTCTTAGCGATTTTGGAATATAAAATATCGATCGGTTGTGATTGATCGTACAAACTTGGCGCTTGCAGGATAATCAGCGCTGTGCCGACCACACATGCAATCGCGAAGATCCACAGGAATAGACGATCCAATACCATGGCAACATATTTCCAATCTTCTTCCACCTGTAAAGAGAATTCAAGATAATCTATGTTAATTACATTGTTTAACAGTTGTTACTAATTCTATTTCTTAAGCCATTTGTCAATTGTTCTCTCGAAGTTTTTTGTCTGAAATAAGGAAATATGTATATTATTCGTTTTTCGTTCAGAAATCATTCACTTCGTGTGCGGAATTGTTGTGAAAGGCTTATGGTGATTCAATTTCATCACAAACGCAACCCTATGAGTGGTACAAAACCTTCAAAGACGATCGAGCGATCGTTGAAGACATGTCTCGTTCTGGAATATTAAAACAGTGAGGGATATGGTGCTTGAAAATTGTCAGACAAATGTTGAAGTGATGGCAAGAGATCTCGACATCTCTCGCAAGTCCGCTCAAATAATTTTGGTGCATATGTTGGATATGAAACGGGTTTTTGCTCGACTTGTCCCGACAAAGCTGACTTTATGGCAAAAAAAGTACCGTAAGCACGTCTCTTAGGACATACGTGATCTTGCGAATTTCGAAGATAAAACAAAATTTCTTTGAAGAAGCTGAAGGCCATCCCAAAAAGATGTTAAAACAAGTAAGGAAGGGCTAAGTTCGGGTGTCACCGAACATTTTATACTCTCGCATGGTAAAGTGATAATCGAGATTTCATTATCCGTCATTTACATATTTTTCAAATACCGTACCGTATTTGTGTAAAGTTTTATTCCGCTATCATCATTGGTTCCTAATGTTTATACTCGTATTATACAAAGAAGGCATCAGATGGAATTCAAAATAGCTTTATATTGGAAGAAGGCGTGGTTGTGAACCGATTTCAGCCATATTTCGTACATGTCATCAGGGTGTTAAGAAAATATTATATACCGAATTTCATTGAAATCGGTCTAGTAGCTCCTGAGATATGCTTTTGGTCCATAAGTGGGCGGCGCCACGCCCATTTTCAATTTTAAAAAAAGCCTGGGGGCAGCTTCCTTCTGCCACTTCTTCCGTAAAATTTAGTGTTTCTGACGTTTTTTGTTAGTCGGTTAACGCACTTTAGTGATTTTGAACATAACCTTTGTATGGGAGGTGGCGTGGTTATTATCCGATTTCTTCCATTTTTGAACTGTATATGGAAATACCTGAAGAAAACGACTCTGTAGAGTTTGGTTGACATAGCTATAATAGTTTCCGAGATATGTACAAAAACTTAGTAGGGGCGGGGCCACGCCCACTTTTCCAAAAAAATTACTTCCAAATATGTCCCTCCCTAATGCGATCCTTTGTGCCAAATTTCACTTTAATATCTTTATTTATGGCTTAGTTATGACACTTTATAGGTTTTCGGTTTCCGCCATTTTGTGGGCGTGGCAGTGGGCCGATTTTGCCCATCTTCGAACTTAACCGTCTTATGGAGCCAAGAAATACGTGTACCAAGTTTCATCATGATATCTCAATTTTTACTCAAGTTACAGCTTGCACGGGCGGACGGACAGACGGACGGATGGACAGACAGCCATCCGGATTTCGACTCTACTCGTCGCCCTGATCACTTTGGTCTATATAACCCTATATCTGACTCTTTTAGTTTTAGGACTTACAAACAACCGTTATGTGAACAAAACTATAATACTCTCGTTAGCAACATTGTTGCGAGAGTATAAAAAGCGTTTCGACAGCGAGTTCAAAGCCTGTAAAAGACACTACAGTCTGGCAGTCTGAAACAAGAGTTGATTGAGAGTTTCCGACAGAATGCTCCCCCTCCAACCTTGCCCTTGAGTTTCGAGCTTTACTTGAAAAAGCTCACTCTCGGAGGTATGTGTGCGAAGAAAATGCCGCTAGGAGTAGTTTCCACGGCGCATTTATCAGAAATGCAGTTGTCGTGGTAAAGGAGTTCGAAGTGTCCCTCTCTGGAACATTTACAAGTTGTTGTTAATGACACTTAAATATTATAACTAAAAGTAACCGTATATTTTTTCGAGCTCCCAAATTCCAATTATTAGGGGCTTCGTGCCTACGCCTGACTTATTACCAAAATATCAATCCATTAACGAGATGCCTTAATGAAATGAAACTGGCATCTTTTCTTTGATTATAATATGGTCTACATATATACATTAATACTCAGTGTAACGAACCAATTTACTCGATCACTATAGCATATAGCTGCCGTGGAAACCGATCGATTCAAATCAGTTGTTGTATGAGAATTTATATGCACTTGGAATAAGTTTCTACAGTTTCTTAATTTTTTTCCCCACCTTAAATACCTTTAAAAAAAATTCCCTGAAAATTTTAGCCCTTAATATTAACATTGAGGACTAGACCAGGACATGTAAAAATTTTCCATTGAAAATACACAACATTCGTGATTTTTTATCTTTAAATTTCTATAGCTCAGACGCATTTTATGGCAACGCTTTGACTTTAGACACATATTCCTCAGAATTAAACACACTATAAAATTGCCTATTTGGACAAAGTCGTAACTCACACCGGCGAGGTAGTACGGGGCGCTAAGCCTGATTTTTCCTCGACTTTCACATTTTTTTATATATATCTTGTAAACGACAAGAGCTATAGAAAAAATGTAAATGACAAACTGGTAGCAAATTATTTGCCACAAAAAAGTTTCGAGGCCAAAATCGCTAACATTAATTATTTTAGAAATATTCGGCTTTTTAAGTAAGGTTTTATAGAATTTTTATAGATGTTATGTATTAAAAAATCTCCATATTTTCGAACACCCGGCTGACTTCACTTCATATGATTGGTGATTTTGATTTGAAATTTAGCGGATTTAAACATATTCGCAAAGTTTATCCTAATCCAAATATTTTAAATATCCTATCTTTTTACTTTTAACTCTGCTTTAACTCTGCTGTAATTGATCTTTTTTGCTCAAAATAATAGAAAAAAAAAGCTCTCATGAGTTGCAATATATGCTACATGAATTATCGGAATTTACAAACTCAATTATTGGTTTAAGTACAACATTCTTTAATTAAAATTGGCACATTGTCAATGAAGTAATTAAAAATCAATTTAACGACGTCTATTTAAATTAGTTGGAATTTCTGTAAAGCCAAAACTTTCGAAAATATGGCAGCCTCGAAGCGTGCCACTTAGTGGTCATGGCAACGAAAACAACCAATTGACAATTGAATAACTGCTGAAATGAAATCGCTCATTAAAGGTTGGCTTTTAACAATGCAATTATAACTGTTATGAAGCTGCGGTTTTCTGTTTATAGATATGTGTGCTGTATGCAAACTCTGCTGCTCAAAGTTTTCTGTGTTCACTGCTGCTGCCAGTTTAAACCGTCCTTGCTCTAATTTTCCAATAATTTATAGTTACGTAAGCAAACGAGTGTTTGTATATGTAGTGCTGTCGGGAGGAAACTAGTTGCATATGAAGTGGGATTTAGTATTAGCTTTCAAAGTTCATTTTAATACGCAATCGACGGTTTTAATGAGCTTTTACAGAGCTTTTAGTTAATAAAATCTGAGTGTACTTAAGATTTTATACTGATTATGGAGTGGGGATTGATTTTGACCAATGCGTGATTATTTCAAACTCTAAATCCAAAGAAGAATACAAACAAAGACTAGGAACATGCTAACCATATAATTCTTTAGATTTTAGAGATTTGTGAATAGGATCGCCCTCAGGAATAGTTTTATTACAGTACTAGTTAGAAATAAGATTTCTAATGCTGTGCCGACAGCAATGGATGAAACTAAGTTGGGTTAGGTTAGGAGGACGATCTTAACAGGAATTTCACATGAGCGCAGGACCGGGTGGTATCTAAAACAATATACTCTTTTATAGTAGATCATAAAACCGATAAAAAAGCGCTTTGAACATATCAAAATTTGTTGAGACGGCTAATGTCAGATTGGGCTATGTCTTCTGATTCGCCGAAGGTAAAACTACCGAGATGTTTCAATCTTAGTCTTGTAAAAGCTGGATAAAGAAGAAGAAAGAATCCTTACAACTTTTACAACTAGCGTTCGACAAGATTTTTAGCCTGACCGCATGAATGCCTAATGAACAGTGTCCGGTATGAAACCCTACGATCGCGACAAGATGAACTTTGTTAAGGGGAAGTATGTTAGTAGATCTCCTGCATTTTTCTTTTGGCCAAAAGGTTCTTTTAGTTACAGAGGAGTGTTTGTGAGCGGAACAAGCATGCCCTCTCTGGCCAGCTCCTCGGCTTTGCAGGTGGCAGCGAAACCGCTATGAGCAGTCACGCAAACGAGCCTGCTGACGAAGTAACTTGATGCTATTTCTAGCGAGGACAGACAATTCTTGACTAGCTTTGAACGCAGAATTAGCGAGCTCAGCGCTGGTAATGCTGCGCTCTTGTAGGAGTGAAAGCACAACTCTCTGAAATAGATTGAACGAGCAGATATCTCGAAACTCGAACTGAAAGTCAGAAATTTCTGAAATATTAATAATATTGGTAATATAATATTTCCCAAAGGCTGCTGTTCTCGAATGATCTTAGGTAGGGTCTATAAATGGCGGATGTCGCAAAGTTTGAACTATCCTTAGAACGCATACTCTTATTTCTACCGCAGGATATATATATTGCTGAACTAATCTCAGCCCTAAATCCACCATTGCTACACAATTTCGAAACTAATTGGCTTACCAACCGGGTGTATTTTCATTGAATGTTGCTAATGCACAGGCGAATTCAGAAATATGTGGGTGCGCATGCAGGCCAAGCGAGTTAAGTGCCTTTGAAGCGTTCGCCTGCCATTTGCCACATGCCATGCAATGTAAATGCAGCCACTTGCAGTTTTCATATTTGTAAATCAGCAGCGATGACATGCCAAAAGAGGCAAAGCAAATCACGCAGATAGACAGTCGACGCGAACCACAAGCGAGGTGAGCGCAGTGACAACCCAAGTGGGGGGCGTTTATCAATTTGACAGCGGTGACGGCAGAAATTCGATTTGAGCCAGCTTTGCCGCAATCATCAATAATGCCAATGATGAGGACGATGACGATGACGATGATGCAAGCGGCAGCCGCAACAACGACTAAGCAGCCGTAATGTTGATAGTTGAAGGTTTCCTTTTTTCGAGTCGTTTCAAAATTCAACGGCAGCTGCTGGCATTGCCGTTGCATCAGCTGTCAATGCTTGGCACACTGATGACGTGCAAACACACACAGCTGACGGTGGTTAATGCAGCGCTGTTCGGCAGCTTCGGGAGCATCGGCAATGGGCTGCTCGTGCAGCGGGGCGTATGAGTAACATATTTGCACAGTTGGCTTCTGTAGCAAGCACATAATTACATAGTATGTATATGTGTATATTTGCTTGTATAGATGTGTATGTAAGCGCTGTTACTACGCTATCAATGTGCAGATTTCTCATAAAAAGCCACCTTAATTTGCACTCCAATGCAATTTGTGAGTTTAGCGTTGATTAGAGGGTGAAACACATATACTATAGCCTTACCAAAGTGCAGACTTGTATAGTGAAGCAGTCGGTGTTTATGTATGCTAAACGGAATATGTGTGCAATAAAATTATATCGGTAAGCAGAATACTGTGGCTTATCAAAGAGAAATAGAAGTAATACAAGTTTCAGAAAGCTACTAAAGGCATTGGGTGTGGCAGTTTTTAAAGCTAAATGCCATGCGCTTCAATGTATTTAATGGAATACTATTTAATTTTCTTATATTCAGTGATAAGTTCAATGAAAAACAAAAAAATAAAACAGTTACTTTCGGTTGCACCGAAACTATAATAGCATGCACAGGTTCAAATTTTCTTACAAGAACTTGATATTGATCGGTCAGTTTGTGAGGCAGCTATACGATATAGTAGTTTGATCCGAACAATTTCTTCAGAGAAGGTATTGTTTCTTTGGAGAATAATCCATGTCAAAGATCATGGAGATATCTCGCCGAGTAAAGAAGTTACCCAAACGAGAAATTGAGTTTGATTACTCAGGATGTATGGCAGCTGTATGCTAGAGTAATCCGATCTGAACAATTTCTTCGGAGATTGTATTGTTGTTCTGGAGCATAATCCATGCCATATTTTGTAGAAATATCTTCACAAACAAAATAGTTTTTCATACAAGCGCCTGATTACGATTGCTCAGTTTGTATGATAGCTGTATGCTATAGTAGTCCGATATCGGCGGTTCCAACAAATAATCAGCTTCTTGGGTTGAAAGAATGTCTGAAAAATTTCAGTTTGTTATCTCAAAAACTGTGTAACTGGTGTGCGTATATACAGACAGTTAGACAAGGTTCAACGGATGGACGCAACTTAGCGCGTGACGCTGTCGTTTAGTGTAGAATTAATTGCCGACAGGCCGAGGCCAAAGAGTCCCCTGATATCTACAGATTTGACTCCACTAGCCTTCGGACTACCGACGATTAAGTACTAATGTCATTGACCATGTCATTCGCCATATCAAAGGTGCATGGATTCATAGATTTTAGAAATTTTTGTTTTGGTGAAAGAAATATGTATTGAAAGGGGGTTCCTTCAATACAATTGCTTTGTGTGAGTACGTATGAATATTCAAGCGACATCGCCGGTAACTGTCATGCCGATGAGGTTGCTAAGTGCACTTTTCCTCCAATTCCATCCTATTAGAGGCGAATTTATTTTCCGATATCTTCTTGAGTTCTGGCGTTAAATCTATGGACATAAAGTGAGCTTCCCAAGCGCTGGTCAACAATCAGAGCTTATTCCACTGCGATATCCTTCAGAACCCGAGTGAACAGTAAGAGCTTATAAGTACTAGCTCTTAGCAAAGTAAATCTCACGGCAATTCTAGGTGTTCCGCCTGGACACTGTGCAATGGGTTTACACGCGGTGCGGCTATATATTTTGTCAGACGCTCTTTGCTTAAGCTGTATGGAGTAAGCCGACTTTATGGACTGAGATTAAAATATCTCGGAAGACACATCTTTAGAGAACCTAGCGAAGTGGCTAGGATTGATATTAACCACCTTAATAAATTTGCAGTCAGCTCAAAACCCTTTGTTTATCTATACGGATCTGGTGATTGACTTTAAGGAGTTAATATAAAGGACGAATATCAGTCCAAGAGGGATGCATCGATTTTGAATGAACCTTACTACCCAACTTAACCTAACTTAATGCTGCTTTGCCTGAGAGCTTGGAAACACCCGCAGCTCTTGCTGATTCTAATCTTTTTCCTCTGCGCGGACTGATGATTCGCTACTATGCTTCCTTAAGAAACTTAAAAGGTTTATATAAAGATATTCACTGAAGTACGTTGGAGGTTCGCACTGATTCTACATAAGTCCAGGATTCGATTCCTGATCCGATCAATTCCGAAAGTATTTGTTTCAGTTTAGTCAATATCATACATAATTGTATGCTTTCTGCAAAATCGTCTAGTATAAAATTAAAACGGAATTTCCTAAAAAGTGCCAGTAGGACGAGTTGGGACATGGGTTGGCTACACATAGGCACGCAAACTTAGTAGCTCTACGAGAAATAATGCTAGAAGGAAAGTTTGGGAAGCCCCTTTCATCGTGATATTGTTTCTACACATTAAAGGTTCTTCTCAAATATTTCTTCGTAAAGGCCTTACTTCGTATGTAGGGTTATTGTCCGCTTATGTGTAACTTTGAATCTGAAAAGTAATATAATATTTAATTCTTTATTTACAGTTTGTACGCATATACGATGACTGCATGAGAACTGAATTGCATTTCCGTTATGAGAATGTGGCGCGAAAGAAGTGCATATTACAAGCAAGTGTACGATAATAGCAATGCGGCGAAGTGCGTTGCGAACTAGTTGAAACTTCAATGTTGATGACAAATGACAATGGTCTATGCTTCTTTAAAGAATATGTAAAAAAGCTCTACTTTAACTTACGCTCTCAAATTTATCCTTGTTTTTCACATGTTGCGCTATAAATCGCGAACCCTCGATTGTCTTCTCCATTTCGCGCATGTACGGCTTGTCGAAGGTCGGACTCAGGTCGGCATGACAACAGCCGGGACTGATATCCCCATTGCCCGATGGACTGAAGAGGTCATCATCGGCGCCGGGCAGTGGCAGTGCTGAGGGTAGGGGCGGATCACCAAAACAGGGCGCTATGCCGCCCGCTGCAGCCAAGTCGAAACGATGTGAGGCAGGAAGTGCTGCAATGAAATTAAGTGTAGGAGATAAGTATATACATATAATTTAAATACAATATAGAAATTTAAAAGCAAATATTTTTCAATTAGATAAGCGTTTAAAGTCATAGGTATACCTAATTGTTGTAATTAGAGAAGTTCACAACTGATGAATTTATAAAAATATAAAGATGGAGTCCCCGTCGTGAGATTTTCTTCCCAAAACATATCAAGTAAACTTATATTTGTATGTATACCTATACAACAGCAATAACTGCTTGGACATTTGTGTTTATATTTATTTGTGGCGTCATGGTCAATGTTCGTTTATTTCAACCTCAAAATGGAGCCAATGCGTTCGCTACATATTGAAGTTTTTTTAGGCCGTTAGAAGGGCTTAAAAGGCTTGCGCACCATTTAGGGACCACCATTCTACGTGATTGGTTTACACACTAAACCATTCCCCCTTCTACCCTTGAATTTTCCCTAGGCCCGGGACCGCTTTCACATTACTTCAGGTAAAGTTTTCCAATATGGACCTATTGCAGGTTAGTTTCTGCTTACTATCCCAGCTATTGAATGCCTACAGCTTTGTAGACAACACCTTCTATTGTCTCGTCTCCGATTTTTCGGGTTGTGAAAATCTGCGTCCATGTCTATGAATTGATTTTTGGAAATCTTTGTAAATCTCTAATAGTGAATCTACCATTTTTTACTTATACCTCACAATGAATATGATAGGATTTCCAGCAGGGGTTATGAAAGGAAAGGGAGAATGAACTGTTTTAGATGTAAATACGATAACGGTTTCTGGCCCGTTAAATACTTCAATTAAAACAAATAAAATTTGGTTATCGAGATCAGCTCACCACCTTTACAACAGTACAGTTTAATACCAAAAGAAAGACATATATTAACCTGGTAAAAAACGAACATCAAATCTAAAGGTATAGTATAAAGTTGGCAACGAAGTTAGTAACACCTAGACTTCGGATATCCTATAAAATATATATTTAAGTGATCAGCACATTGAGCGAATCAGTCATGTGTGTCTGTTTGTTAGATAGATAATTAAATAAGGATTGCACTGCGACCTAGGGTCTGTTGTGCCCCCTCCTAACTCACAACATCTCAACTAGGTCCAGTTAATTGACGAGTTCCAATATACTGCTAGGTGCTATTGAGGCGATGTGATCCCTATTTGGAAACATGTTGGGAGATTGATTACATATTTAAACCTTTTGAGATTGTAACCATTCATTAGCAACTTTGCATGGCGTATGCCTGGGAGTTGTTGCCAATGCCTCTCCCTACCCATTGTTTCGACATTACGGAGCAGCTCCCTTATGGTGTGGGGACCAACCGCTATGAAAGGTTCCGGTCCTACCATATTGGTGGGTGTTTGTTACGTGTCTTTCAATTGGGACGCTACAAAAGTATACCGATAGAGACAGCAAATGCCATCTTATTTTCCCCCATCTTTTGATATTTCTCTTCAGTAAGGGTTGCCATTTTATCATGGAATGATATACCCTCCAATAACGAGTAGGAATTACTAAAATTTACCGAAATTCGGAGTCTGTGACCTCAACTTTAAGAGCGTTACGTCCAATTTATGGTCGTCGTAATCGTCCAGAACGTCTAGTGGAAAAATTTTTTGTATCTCGTTGTGGCAAATTTCCGAAAAGCTCTGCCCACATCCTTACAAGATCAAATTGACACAAGAAATTAAGCTGCTTCTCGACCAGAATCATAGTATGTTCGTGGGCTGAAAAACAACTTGAAAATGAACCGGATTTTTATCGAAAAATCATCTTCAGCAATGAGGTTCATTTCTGGCTCAATGGCTTCGTTTTAGTGCTGGCTGCGTCATTGGGCCGTACATCTTCCATGATGATCAAGACCGGCACGTTACTGTGAATGAGAATCGCTACCACTCAATGATAACCGAATATTTTTGGCCAGAATTCGATGATGTGGAATAGGACAATATATAGTTCCATCAGGACTGCGCCACAAGCCACACAGCGAATGTCACAATCGATTTATTGAAAACCAAGTTTGGTGAGCGTATTATCCCACGAAATGGCCCAGTCAATTGGCCACCTCGGTCGTGCGATTTGACACCGTTAGACTATTTTCTGTGAAGCTATCACAAGTGTATGGTCTATGCCAACAAGCCAGCTACGATTGATGAACTTCGTGCGAATATCGAACGTGAAATTTCAGCATTATCAACAGATTTATGCTTGAAAACGGTCAAAAATTGGGTTCAGCGTCTGGATTTCTGCAAGCGTGCCCGTATTGGTCATGCAAACGAAATCGAGTTCCGTACGCAATGGCATTGAATGTATTTTATTATATAATTTATTGATATCTCAAACCGTTTTTGTTTTAGCTTTTGTAGCGCTCTTATTGGAAAACACGTTATATATGTGAACAAACTAGTAATTTTTCGAGAAATCGATCTGAAACTTTACAAACGTTCTTCTCTTACGTTTAATTGAAAGAACCACCGATAACGTACCACTATAGCATATAGCAGCCATACAAACTCAACGATCGGAATCAAGTGCTTCTATGGATTCTTTTGTTAAATGAAGGGTATATAGCTTCGAGAATGTGAAGAATACTGAAGAATTCTGAAAAATGAGGAAATAATAGTAAAATTGAAGAAAAGCATTTAAAGGAGCCTTTCTTTCGTCATCGTCATTGCAAGAACTAAGCTGGTTAGTAACCGCTGATTACGAAACCCACAACTTTTGCAACATACTGTGTACCAAAGAATCAATAAGTGAGATTTTAAACATGATATGCGCAGCTAAGATATGTTATCCTAGAAATCCTAGCACATCCCTTCCCAAAATCTTTCACACCTCTTTTCAGTGGAAGACGCAGTATTTCTTCATATTAAAGAATTTTTTCAAAGTCTAAAGCAAATAACGCGCACACTTCTTGCACATTTCGCGAAATGCGCATTCTTTGCTCTACGCAACCAATTAGAAAGACCCAAGAGTATTCCAATGCTGGCATATTACAGTATTAAGATTGCTGTGCAACATGACTGCGCGGCGGCTATGTCAAATTGAAGCTGTCGAGGTATTAAAGTAGAATCAAAACACTTTCCCAGCAAACATGCTGGTGCGCACCGAAGGCGAAGTAACGTGAGCACGCAGCACGAAGAAGCATGGGACGGAGCAAATATAATGCTGCCAAACGCGTTTGTTATGTGGGAGCTTTCGAAAATAAAAAAACAAAAAAAAACACGCGGAATGGAAAACGCATTGCAGTAGCCCTTCGAATTACTTGGAAGCACGATGTGCATGCTGAGCTGCTGCGTGGCGCGGTTGAGCACACGAGTTGGTGTGCAAACCAAGTGAATTGAAAATTTTACAATTTTCTAACGAAAAAACAGCGATTTCAGACAACAACAGCAAAAAGAGGAGAAGAAAAGCAATCTAGGTGCTATTAAAGGCTAAGACAAGGCACAGCGCGTAATGGCAACTAAAATTGCGCAGAATGAAATAAAGCAGCTGAAATTGGAAAAATACTCACAGTGCCTTGCAATGTGGCTGGAAATGTAAAACTTTAGCGCTGCGTGCGATTTGCTATGATTTATTTGCACTGCAAGTGTGAGAATGCTTTACGAGCTGTTTGCAGCAGTGCAAGTGCGTGTGGGCACGAAGAGTAGGAAATGTTCTGTCATGTCAAATATAAAACGGAAATTTCACTGGAATGTTGCATGTAAAGTTACGCACATATTTGCTTTGGAGGAATGTGCGTGCATTGGAATTGCATTAGTTGTAAAATAAAAAAAAAAATAGTTACATATATGTATCTGAGATTCATCAATCTTCGATGTACGATTCAGTGTTTCAATTCTAATTTGGTTATGTAAATGGTCCTTAAATCAACCTAAAAAAATCTTAGCCATTCCAGTGTATTATGGTTGAATAATTTTTTCTCTTTAAAATCATATCATATCATGTAATCTTCAGGGATTTCATGTATTCGTTCGCTGTCCCGCGGTTTCACTTGATACTAGTTATATTTGGTCGATTCATGTCTCTCAGAGGTATGAAGCATGTAACTCTGTTTGATTATCCTTCATTAAAAGCACCCTATCTGCCGAACACTACCGTCAAGACAAACTCGTTCGAATGTTGAAATGTTTTTTTAAACTATAATTTTTTTTAATTCATGGAAATGAAATTGAACATCTCCAAAACAACGATTTATAGCAAGATGAAAGGTGTGTGCACTGTTTGTTCCTCACAATTTGACTGACGACCAAAAATTGCTCAGAATCCAACATTCGATGGACATCATTAAAGAGGTCAAAAAGGACGAAAACTTCCTTTACAATATTGTGACTGGTGGTGAAACGTGGTGTTTCCAATATGATCCCGAAACGAAACGCCAGATTGCTGAATAGAAGGCACCGGACGAGGCGAAACCCAAAAAACCGCGCATGGAGAAGTCAAAAGTGAAGACAATGCTGATTTGTTTTTATGATTCCAAATGTATTGTCCACACCCGGCCAAAACGTTAATGCGATATTCTACCTTGGAGTTTTGAAGCGTTTGGCGACGTGTTCGGTCCGAATATCGCGAGGATGAAATTTGGCGTTTCTTGCACGATAATGCGCCGTCCCATCGATCGACGCTTGTGACCGATTATTTGACCAAAAATCACATTTGAACCATTTACCACTCCCCGTATTCACCTGATATGGCACCGTGCGACTTCTTTCATTTCGGAAAAATTCATTTGCCCATGAAACGAAAGTGTTATGCAGACGTAGAGGCCATTCAAAAGGCTTGCACCGGCATACTGGCGGCCATACCGGCCAACGAGTTTAAACACTGTGTTGAAGCAGAAGGAAACTATTTTGAATCAAATAAATTGATTTTGCCGAAAAAACCATTCGTGTGTGTTTTTTTTAAGTCCTGTTTACTTTGGAACACACCTTGTATGTGCTTATTTCAAGTTTGCTCAAACGCTCCTTTTCCACTTTTCTCTCGAAGGAAAGGATAAGTTGTGTACAGAATTCAAGTTCAATTTTATAGGATTTCGAAAAATCGTGGTAATGCGTAGAAACGGGAACATACTAAGTATCATGCTTGTAGAATGTCTTTTATAATAGGCGGTTAATAAGCAGGATTCTCTCCATTTTTCAATCTCTGCTACCTCTGAACTTAGTGCCTTTTTTATGAGGATTCCGCATACGCTGCTGCGAAACAACCAGCTTTTCTGGGATAAATTTATGTCTAATAGGATTTGTGCCTTATAGCAAGACTAATTTGTCTGAAATCCTTTAGACTTGTATGTGAGATTTTTCCCCCGTCTTTTTTTACATATTACACATCCATCCATAACAAGGGAATATATTGTAAAACGGAAATAAAACGTCAGGTCCGGAAGTTTGAAGGGCGTGAAATTTCTTATCGGTAATATATATAGCTTCCTTATACTATACCTGTAGGAATCGTGTCTATCTCTACTTCACTGTCTTGCGCATACTCAACCGTTTGGTTTACAGAACCTAAAGACCCTTCATTGGGTACCGTTCATCTGTGGTCTTGTTCCTGAAGACGTTCAATGTTAGGCACGGATTGTGTTATTATTTTCCTCAAACCAAAACTCTTCTGGCTTATTTTCGATATCATTACGAAAAGATTTCCTAAAATGTTTTTCTCAGCGTCCCTGAGACTGTTTTATTTATCAGGAAATATAAAATCCCGAAGGCACCCTTGTCGTAGAAGCGAAGCAAAAGGCTGAAGTCTGCAGTTACATTGAAGATTTAGGTCCATCCTAGATAGAAAGCTTTCATGCAATGCTAATGTCAAAGGGATATCAAAGAAGGCGTTAATTGCCTTATACTGCTGCTGAAACAAATCTCTTGACACCATAGTCAAACCCATTTGTTCCATGGAGGCTTTGTGCAGTGGAAGGCCCTAGAAAAGACCACACTTTCAAGGAAGCACGTTATCAATGGCAACGAGCCACTTTGTGATAAGACTAGTATGGGTGCTAGGCCAAAGCGGAACCGCAGCCACTGCAAAGCTATTGAGCTGACAAAGTAAGGAAGGGTATCCCGCTATCAGTAAAATAGAAACGAGTCGCTGCTCTCCTCTCCTCGACTGTTGTACTACTAGCTAGGCTTCGCGGGAATTCGGCCAGCGCTTGGCTACCGTCGCTTCAAATGCATTGGTAAGTCCTTTTTTGGCCCAAGATCGAACGTAAGCGATCCAGTGAGCTCTTTGCGCTAAGTAAGGCTATGATAATTTCTAAAAGGCCAGTGATCTATCGGCGTACATGCTGTTAGGTTGAGAATCTTACCCAATACCAGCTGCAGTAGCTGTATGGAACAAGACAAGGTGGAAACATTTCAACAGTTAATTCATGATTGTCCCGCGTTTGCCAAATCGAAGACAATTGGGAGCTCCCATTGAACTGATGGGAACAGAAATTAAACACCTTTTCAAATTTTTTTCTTGAACACAAGCCGCCGTTCGAAGTACAAGAATTTTATCATCATGACTTCACTAGGACCACTTATAGCAGTCCAAGTGCTACCTTTGGATCAGCCTTCATAGCTAAAACAACTCCTATTTGTATGAACTTAGGAGGTTGTTATAACTATCTCCATCTTCTTACTCCATTTTGTGTCTTTTCTCTTAAGAATAACACTATTCCTAAGCTACGAGAAATGTTAGATTGGTTCATATTCCAATTTGCACTGATTGGATGTATCTTCGTCGTTGGTCTCCTGCCCAAGTAAATTCGCTTCGGTTAATTAGCGACGCTTTGAGATACTGTGCTGTTTTATTGCTACTAGCTTAAAATATTACGTGTTGCTCGAATGAAATCTGTTGCGGTTTTGATATGTGCTGCACCAAAAGATGTTCTTATATAAGTATCAGTTAGTGAAGGTTCCGTGGCTTCTTTCGCTTTTTGTAAAATCTTAGGTCGCGATATGCTCTTTTGGGGTTCCTATAGTTTAGCTATATTAAATTGATTTTTACAGTCCTTCTGATTGCAAAAATATTTTGTTATTTATGCTTCCAAAATGTATTCTTAAATGTTTACTCAGTTTCGTTATGAAGAATAGTCGAATTAATCTCCAAACTCTAATTCATCATATTAATGAGAGCTCCTGTAACTTTATTCATTACCCACAAAGAAATCTCGCTTAATTTGCATACCAGCTGTAGTGGAAAATCACAAAGATAACGCATAGTTCCGTGAGTATTGCCGAGGTAAAAAAGCTCGAATATTTTCGCCAGCGGAAAACTTTTAATGACGCACAATTAATTTGACAACGCGCATTAATAGATAAAAATCGCTGTAAACTATGTAACCGAAAACATTTGGCAACTGAAACTTGTGCTACAAAATGCAAATAAAATATATAAAGTTAAATAGTTTCACGAAAATAACAACAAAGCCAACAAAGCGATTGCGCCAAGCGAATGCGGCATGTAAACTCTCGCTTAATTTAAATTCCGACGCAGCTGATAAAGTGAAGCGAGCGACGGAGGCAGTGAAGGCAACTCGACGGCAATGAGCGGAGCAGGCGCTGAGCGCGGGAAACTTTCATAAATTTACGCCAGATTAAAATCTGGGAAGAAATAAAGTAATAAAACATGCGACAACAAAACTAAGTCAAATGAAATGAGTTGAAATAGGAGACACACACAGCGCGAGATAGAGTGACCGAAAAAGCGACAGTTGAAATGAAGAAAAGTAATAAAATGTGAAAAGTGGAATTAGGGCTGGAAATCTTACACAGCCGATGCGCGCCGTTGTTCAAGCGCTGAGGAGGTTGAGCCCAACACGCGGCTGTCAGCAATGAAATGTGACAAAAGTTTGTGGCAGCCACAATGGTGGCAGGCGGCAAAGCGGAGGCGGACGATGATGTAGGCGGCAGCGACAATAGTTGTTGAAGTTTTTTTGCGAGCCAGCAATAGTAGCGAAAAATGCTTCTGAAACTATAACAAAGAACGTTTTTCTATAACTGGATACAACCCAGTGCCGAGTAACCGCCGAATGAGCAGCAGCACAGAAATGCCGTTTGTTAAATAGTTCCTCAAGACATACACGATTTAAAGCAGTCTAAGGTCTTTAACAACGGATTTGGAGGAGGAAGTGTGGAGTAGCGGTTGTGCGAGCTTCGGTTGCTTGACAGCATTCTCGTGCGTGCGTGTCGTAAGAGAAGTAGCCTAAGTGCATTGCAACATGAAAAATGATTGTCGAGCAAATTTATGAAGCAAACTTACAGCAAAGGGGATATTAAAAGTGAAGCAGTATATCGTAATAAGTGAAAAATTGGAGTAGTAACAAAAGCTTTGCAAAGACATCAGACAGCAAGCGGCTAAGTATAAGGCGGTGGCTAAAGTTGTGCAGCAAGGAAGCCGACGGAGTTGCATAAAGTTGTCGGAAAGTGTTTGGCTTCACTTGGAGTGCAATGAACCATGTTCGCTCGCTTGATAATTCGAGTAAGTGCACATTAATTAGGGTGGGTTGAAAAAATCGATTTTTGTTTTCGCTTCATATTCTGAAAAATTGTTTCACAGACATTATTTTCGTTCAGTATTTTTTGGAATTTCATCAAGGAAAGACTTTTGCCTGAACAACGCCCACAAATCGTTCAACCTTTATTACGAAAATTCAGTGTCTGGAAAGAATGTGTTTCGTGCGCTTCGCTCGGCCTACTGAGCGTACGATTCGCAACTCCTGCACCCATCTTGAGACCCTGCATTCATTATTGAATAATATTCGACTGAATAGACCACGTGCAGCACGCAGTGAAGAAAATATTAGGAGCCGTGGCTGAGAGTGAAGATCGTGTAGATTCGATTAGGAGCCGTTCGTAGAATCTCGTGTAAACTGACTTGCTCCAAGCGACATCGTTTCGCTCTAGGTGCTTTTGAAAAGTTTCTAGAAGATCCGAAGTTTTCGAGTAAAATTTTGTTCAGCGATGAGGCCCATTTCGGGCTCAAGGAGTATGTAAACAAGCTAATTGCCACATTTGGAACGAAGAACTACCTGAAAAGATTCAAGAGCTGCCATTTTATACAGAAAAAATAACAGTTTGGTATGGTTTGTGAGTCGGTGGAATCATCAGTTCATATTTTTTTCAAAAATGATACCGGTGAGAGCGTAACAGTCAATGGCGATCGTTATCGCGCCATTATAACCGACTATTTGAACACTGAAATTTAAGCTCGCGTTCTCAGCGTCAATTGGTTCAACAAGACGGAGCTACTTCCCACACATCGTATCAATCAATGGATTTATTGAGAGAAACTTCGGTGAGCAGATAATTTCACGTTTTGGGCCAGTCGATTGCCCACCAAAACCGTGCGATATCACACCGTTAGACTTTTTCCTGTGGGGATGTGTAAAATGTAAAGTCTATGCGGAGAATCCCGCTTCGATTCAGGCCTTGGGGCAAAGTATTACGCGTGTCATTCGCCAGTTAGCTGTCGAAATGCTCGAACGAGTCATTACGAATTGGACTCAATGGATGGACCATCTGAGCCGTTGCCGCGACCGACATTTGGAAGAGATAAACCTCAAAAAATAAGTGCCAAAGAGTGGCCGTTTGAATAATAATAAAGATTCCTTCGTAAGTTGGAAGTTTCTATGGTTTTTATTTAAAAGGAAATGGATCCTCGAAATGGATCACTTTTTATTATCGGTTGAAGTTCGACTATTTTAAGATTTTTTCCTAAGAATTTTATAACTTAATGCAAAGAATTCATTTTGTATTGTGAAGCTCATAGTCTTGTAGGAAATTTTTTTCTCTGCGAAAGTGGTTTGAATAATTTGTCTTAAAATTAAGCGCTTACGAGATGTTCATTATCTAACATCAATGTCATCGAAATAATAAAATTTTAATCATTAATACCTTTCAGAAGGTATCGATCAACCAATTTTCCATAGTATCAAACGAAAAATAAAACATCCGTCTTTTTTTAGTCACCCTAATATACAATATGTATGTACATATGTGCGTATGAATGAAGGCATTGACCAGTGAAGTCGAAAAAGTGTTGGACATACTAGCAACAAGAAGTTTCAATTACATCGAAACATTAAATGTTTTAAAAGAAAATAAAGTGGCGAACGAGTCGATTGCGCTTAGTATTTAGGAAGCTGGAACGAAGTGTATTTATGTACTGCAGGATTTATGTTCAGATTTGCAAGATCATGTTAGCATTTGTAAGTGCTAGCAGTAGATTCCGGGATTTTCTTATCACTCACACTCGTATAATTTTTAGCAGTAGTCAACTTTATACCAAAATTTTGTAGGGAGAGTGAATCAAACAAACAATTGGTATGAATGCAATAAAGTGACAGTCTCAAATATTATTCGCTGTCAAGACTTGGAGAGCATCAAATCGAGCAAACTTAACTAGTGCACCAAAAAGGTTGGCATGCGAAATCTTTCTTTGGCGGCGACATGCTTCTTTCCCAAAGACATTTCAAGGTTCCCTTGAATTGGAATTTCGTTCACTTCGTTCACTTCTTTCGCTTTTCAGAAACATTTATATTTTATTTCAAATCTTAAGTTTTTAAATCGATAAAAAAACTCTTTTGTTTGTTTATTTAAGCCATTCTTGGTAAAACTATAATATGCAAACAAAAGACGAACTTCAGACTATAAATGAGATTGTATCCAGAGAGATCACCTATCAATGTAGCGTTTTCTGGGCCACTTGCAACCACGCAAATGTCGGTTGTTGACGAACACTTGTTGTTCTCTCCTTAGACCCATAGATCTAGCGCTCGAATGCAAGGCCTAACAAAGGAACTCCTGCCTGTTTGGGTAAGGGTGCCTTTCTTGAAAGTTTGACGACTTTACAATTTTTTTTTTTCGTGAACTTGTTCCAGCTGCTTAGTGAGTGTGGCTTTTACGAGCGCCCTCCACCAGGCAAATACATAATGGAAAACTCAATGCCAATGCACATATTTTGGTGAAAGCCCCACAAGCTACTTTAACGCAATATAAGTCAATCAATGTCTTTCTCACACTCTCCTCAATATTGGGCTCCCATGATTTCTTTCTTTCAAGGATGAGGCCCAAGTCCTTCACCTTTTCGACGAAGGTGAAGTCGAAAGCCCCCGATGAGGGAAAGGATACATGCCTAAATAATAGCAGTTAAGTTTTACATGAATGGGCAGCGAAGCCACTTCTTTTCCCCCAGCTAACTACCACTTTGAGGCACACTTGTGTTAACTCATAAACGATATCAAGGAGTTTTCCTTTAATTATATCAGCAACATCATCTAACATCCCACTCAGGCTCACCCCTCAAGTTCATTCAACAGGTTATTTACTACAGAGATCAAGAGTAAAAGAGACAGAACCCCACATGGCGGAGTCTCCTTGACTTTTCGTAGTGCAACCCCACTGCCCCAATCCACCGCGACGAGATCTTGGGGGAATTATCTTCCGTATACTTGATCTTCAGCATTGTTTTCGGTAATCTTCAAAGCATTTGCTTAAAATACTTTTACGGTTAGAGGTTTTTAGTCTTTTCTTGGACAAGTGATTTTTATTTTAAAGTAAGTTTTGTAGTTACTAATCTTCATTGATTAAAAATGATAATTTATTACAGACTCTCACTTGATTGGGAATTATTATACTAAAGATGTGTTCTTAAGATTTTACCTGGTATACCATAATCGCCGCTAAATCGCTTCGAATCGTAATTCACGAATTTATCCACATCCGGTGGCAAATGGAACACATCGGTTAGCACTTCGGGCGGTTGATCGTCCTCGTTGGCTTCGTCTTTTTTCGGTCGTTCGATGCAAAGGAGTTTGGGTAAAATTTGTATAAATAAACGTTGTACCCATGGCGCCATTTTATGCGTCACAGGTGATCTATAAAGAGCAGGAGAGCGAAGAGCGAAATATGTTATTGTAAAGTGTATTTTGTCTCGTTTTTAGCTACATACCTAAAGTTAACATTAAGCACCGCAATGGTGACCACAACCGACAGCGTCACCAACATCATAGTGAAGAGCAAATATTTGCCCAGTAACGGCACCGTCAGCGATGTTGGCGGTATAATTTCGGCGAGCAGGAGAAAAAACACAGTCAACGATAGCAAAATGCTGATACAAAGTGAGATCTTCTCGCCGGAATCGCTGGGCAGATAGAAGACCAACACCGATAGGAATGAGATACCCACACATGGTATGATTAGATTGACAGTGTAGAAGAGTGTTTTGCGACGCAACGTCAGATTGAAAACGATATCCAAATAGGGCTCTTCACAACAACTATAGAATTTCTCATTACGCACGGCCGGCACACGCATTATATCCCACTCTACAGAGATATAGTAGTCCTGCAGATCGATGCCCACTTCGATGTTGTCCGAATCTGCTGTTTGCTTCAAATGCCGTAGATCCACCTGTTAAAGGAGTAAAAAGTGATTTTAGAAATTACAATTTTTGATTGCATTAAATTCTATAATAACAGGTGTAAAATAAATATATAGAAACTCTCAAAAGTAGAAGAAGCTAAAATGTACATCCCAAGAAAGCAGTTTATTTTACTTAAAATGAAATACTCGGTTCCAAAAAGGAATATTCTATGTATGTAAATTACCTCACCTCACCTCAGGTGATTACTATAAACAATCGCGGAATTATTAGTTTAATGAAAACTATTTTAGAATTTTTGGTGGGTTTGTCTTTGGAGTGTACTGTTTTTACGCGGTCGGAACGTCTTTACGTCAACCTATATGTTCGTCGACCCAAATACCAGGTTAGATTAGGCTAAGAACTCGATCTCGCTTGAACAGATGACAACGCCAATCCATTGTGCTATCTAAAAACTTCTATAAACTGTATCATAAGACTCTTACAAACCGACAAAGCGTTTTGAGCCTATCACAAATTTGTTGAGACACTTAATGTTAGTTTCGGTTATGTCTTCTGGATAGCTTAGAGCAGGTATCACTATTGAAGTGCATGATCACTTCTGCTTGAAAAATACTACAGTAATTCGGTAGCCTAAAGCTAAGATTGATGGAGAGTTCCTTACAGTAAACTCCCCTCCAACTATCTCTTCCAGTTTCGGTGCATTCGTCAAACAGCTCACTATGCCTCTTCTCCAGCGACTTCTCCCCAACCACAGAGAGCCGCAAGTGGCCTCTTCGACGCAGTTATTCAAGTTTACAGGCATGCAGTTGAAGAAAGAGAGAATTTCATCGAGTCCTTGTTCGGACCACTTCATGTATCCAGCTTCCTTGAGACTAAGAGCATACTTCCCAGCCATACAACTACTTGCAATGTCTACGGGCGGTGTCTTCAAAATGGTATTAAGTGTTTTTGTTGGTGCATCAGAGGTGCCGCTGAGAGACGTTTCTTACATACGCTCAAACTTTTTAGCAACTGTCGCGTTTTCGAACACTCTCCACTAGACGAATACACCGTAGAAGATTATTAACTTAATTACGGTTACGCAGAGTTAGAACACCATATTTGGTGAGAGTCTCCACCTTTTCCCATTTTTTCTTACTTCATTATAGGGCAACCGATCCCTTCTTAGCCCTCTGCTCAATATTTCGCATCCATGAAAGCTTTCTATCAAAGACGAGCTCCAAGTATTTCAACTTGTCAACAGGATGAAGACGTGAACCCCCGAAAGAGGGGAGAGGCTCGCGGAAGACTCGATTAATGCTGTGGAGCATAGTATCGAAGAAGACTCGAATGAGTTTATCCATCATAGCGCGCAACAAGTGAAGCTATGTCCAACCACTTTATGAAGGATTCTCGGGAAAGATCTTGGTTTGCGGGCTTACTGAACTCAACCCTTTCAAGAATTTAAGCTGAATGACCATCAAGTGCGTCGGCCATTTGGTAAATGCTAAGAGCGCCGTTACTTCCGAAAGAAGTCACTGTTTGCTGTGATCTAAGAGCAGAGGAAATCATTGGTCTACATTTCTTCAGAAAGGCTGCTGGCCACTATGTTACAGTCAATGGGAAACGCTAAAGCGCCATGATGAAAGACATTTTCGTGACTGAATTGAACTTTGTTGATGTTGGCGACTTTTAATTCCAAACAAGAAGGCGCTAGGTGTCATACAGCCAACGATGCAATCAATTTATTGAAGGAAACTTTTGGTGAGCCCATTATGTCGTCTAGTGGGCCTATGGCTTGGCCTTCAAGATCGTGTGATTTTACATCGCTGCACTATTTTTTGTGGGATTATTTGGGATTTTGTGTAGTCGCTTATCTACACAGAAAGTCCGCGACAATTGCTGCAGAACGTGGGTCTGTCGGCTGGAATTTACTTGACTAGCTACGATCTTTCATTACGCCCCTTCATAATTAAAAATCTAATAAAGAAGCTAGTAGATTTCTAAGGTGGAAGGTGGAATGAAGAAGATGACAGGCAAAGAAAATAATGTAGATAAGTTTTTGAAATTCAATTATTTTTGAAACAAATTGTACAATTTCCGATCAAAAAAGTTTAACTATGGTCGCGTTGAAGTTGAAGACGTAATCAATATAAAATATAAGGGAAAACTCATGTTTTTGCCAAAGGTAATTAATAACGGTCGACTTAAGTATTTAAAAATAGTATACTTCTCAGGATTTGGTAAGGAAGCTCTCTAATTAAATCAAGTACAAATTTCATGGAAGTGCCGGGACTCCACTACAATTTATGAGGAGGGACGACAACCAACTCAAAGTATGGCAAGCCGTTTCCATAATCATCCATCCCTTAAGTAAAAATATAAGGCATCTGGAAATAAAATCACATATGTAGAAAGCTCAGTTTCTTTCACCGCATCAAAATTGTTGATACTGTTCCATCATTTAGAAGCATTCAGATTTCCGTGTTGCTGCTGGTTATCACATAGTTTTTTCACGAGTTTTTTTTTGTTCTTTTGCATATTACTTTTACGTCCATCTGTTGCAAGCCGTTTTGAAACGTTCCACTCGTAAATTTCACACCTCCCACCTACTTACTATTCGTTCAACACCTCCGAGTTTATTCGTTTATTTTCCCATAACAACCATAACTCGGATGTTGGTAATTTCTTAGGACTACCAACAAGTGTGGCTTGACTGGTGACTGACAGCCGGAATTTTTTATGCCCGCAACTCATGCGCTTCAATTTCGTTGATATTCTTCGTGGCAGCGAATACTGCATTGTCATGCAACGTTGCATGCAACACATGTGTACTTACAATTGGGTAGGTATGTGTTTGTGTGGTTATACAACAAGTGATGGTGGCAACGTCGTGCGCCTGCTGTGTTGTAAAAATATGATAAGGCGATAATCTTTTGACTGTTAGCATTTGTCATGCCCCTGATGGCGATTCGTGCCAGTGAAATAAAACGAAGTACGCAAAGAATTCTTAAAGGAAAAGGCGTGCTTATGTAAATGTGAATGGACTTTTCTAGATATGTCAAATATAAACGGATAGGCGTTAAAACTTTTGCTTATAATCCTACAATCTTCATTCTATATGTTATTTTTAGAACTTCTTTGTTAAATCTAATATTTTTTTTTCCATAAAAGTGATCAGATTTCTTTAAAAAAAAAAATAAAAAACTAATTTTTAAGGAACATCAAATGGTTATTATGGGTTATTTAGGAGAAAAATCATTGCACTTAAGTTCTAAATATAACATCATTCAAATGACCTCCTTGAATTCTTTTGTAGGTACGTATTCGATGAATCCAATTTTCAAGTACTTTTTTCACTAATTCAAGTCTTATGTCAGGAATAGCACTTTCAATATTGACTTTTAAAGCTTGAAGAAGGTCTGGGTTATTGCTTTGGACCAATGGCTTCAAATATGCCCACACGAGGTAGTCTAATATTGCTAAATCAGAACTTCTTGGAGGCCATGAAAAGTCATAATTTCTTGAAATAATCGAATTTCTAAACTTTTCTCGCAATAATTTGGGGGTTGCACGTGCTGTGTGGCTCTTAGCTCCGTCTTGTTTGAACCAGATGTTTTCAGAATCAACTCATTTCAATTGCGGCTATAAAAGTTGTTTATTATCGATTTATACCACTCTCCATTGGACAGTAACGGTTTCACCAGCTTCATTTCGAAAGAAGTTCAAACCGATTATTCCACTCGACTAAAAACCACAACAAACTGACAATTTAGCATATAATGGTTGTTCATGAATAATTTGTGGATCAGAATGAACAGTTTTATTTATTTACCGCATCATTCAGATGAAAGTGAGCTTCATCGGAGAAGATGATTTTCTTAAAAACATCGTTATCGTTTTCTTGTTCTTCCAAGGCAAAATCAGCAAATTTACGATGTTTACGGTGGTCCAACGGCTTGATTTCTTAAGTGAGAACCATTTTATACAGATCAAGTCCAAATCATCCCTATTGCAAAATCCGGTATTACTTGATTTATATTTTCAGCATTTTGCTGGTGTAGAAAATTCCATACCATTTCCAACATGAATAAGTTTAAAAGAAGAAAAACCAGGCATAAATATTGAGTCCCCGTCAAGACCTTAAACAGCTCTCTCTGTGACGTGTTCAGAACTGCTCATTCCTCGCCAATTGCCTCCAGCTACTCTTTGAGTTTGTGGCAGTTATAACATCCAAATTGCAGCTGATTTTGTTAGAAACCATAATATTTATCGATAATAATAGAGAGTAGCGAATCGAACAAACTATACCAGCTGTCTTTACTACATTAAATCAATACAAAATATTTGAAGTCTCATATTCCAGTACTTTTCATTTCATCTATTTATAATAGTAAAGAAAATCTGGGGTTACACCTCAGAGTGCGCACTGTCTTTTATCGCATTAAACTCAACATATTTGTTGTTGTTTTCACATATAACACTTTTGAAAAGAACGCACCGTTCAATAATAGGCGAACGCGGAATTCGCGAGTTATAAGAGTCTCCTGGGAATATTGATGAGTTTTGACGATGACTGTATGCGTCATGATATGATATAGGAAGGGTCGAGAGTTAGGTTGGAATAGCTAAATATTCTCTGGAATGAATAATTCCACTGGGACAGCTCGTTATGATATCCAAAACTCCTCGGTATGGCTCACTGTCAGCAATCAGCAGGTATAGCAGCTCTGCTTTTGGAAAGATTACATACCTTTCCAAAAGAAGACGCACTTTGGAGAAGGAAATCTGCTGTTACCTTGAAAACTGTCATTTGTTTGAAAGATACTGCAGATTCTGGCAGTCTGAATGTTCATACAAAGCCTCCGACAAAACACTCCCTCTCCAACCTTTCCCTTCAGCTTCGATCGTTGGATTTAAATAACTTTTGTTTGGATGACCCCACTTTTCTTGAAGTATTCAATGAGAGAGTGATACAATAGTGATCGCAGAAACTGATGGAACACAATTTAATATTATTTTATGAAATTGAAGGGATCCTTGAAATTCTCAGCCTTTATCAAGCATCTTCTTGTGTATGCGCGTGTTGAGCCAAAGGTTATGAGGTACTGCGGTGGCCAATATTACAAGCGCTAGTATTTGGTTCGGATGTTCGCAGTTTGGTAGAGTGGTTAATGGATCAAAAAGGTTGAATGGAGCATTAACTACCGTCACTGGCTATGTAATACATACATAAAAACATACGTGTTTCGGTGCGAGGAAAAATTACCAAATAAGTTTGCTAAGTTATTGGAGCAGAAGTGTTTGAATAAAGTAATCGTTATATTGGCGGTATTTTGAAAGTCAGGCCTAGTTAATTTAATTAGATTCTGAGACCTAGATATTAGAAAAAATAGATATTGTAAAAACTAAGCTTTCATGTGGTGATGATTAAGGCCTAAGATTGATTGTGAAAAAAATTTTTTGGCCATATTTGGTTGCTGTCGAGAAATTAAAACTTTTAGTTCAACATATGTCAATAAGAGAATTTGGGTAATTAAGCATTATATCAGCTACTACTTAAATGTAATAAATTATTGTAACCATTAGTGTAATTTAACATGTGTTTTCAGGGTGTTGTAATGTTTACCTTTTAATCAATTTAAATTGAGCTACTTTGAGTATACTTTTGGAGAATTTTACAGTTTGAAGTATGTTTGACTATCTCTGTGAATTCGGAACTATCAGCAAACATATATACTAAGACGTCCGTTATTTTTTAAGTTCTGTGATTTTAGGTTTTTGTCTTAAAAATAATAAACCAATCAAAAAGAGCTAAGCCTAATTCATCTTACTTCTCCCAGATATAAAGTGTGGAATTTTTTAATATTTTACAGTAGAAACTAAAACGATATTCTAATACAAGATTATTTGCTTTACAAAAACCGTTTGGAGAATTTTTCCATACAAACACTGCTTTAAAAGTTGTTTGTAGTTAAAATTATACATGAATTGACTTGAGCATTCGAGTAATTAAAACATTCGGCGTTGCTCATACGCCATGGCGTACTGTATAAATACTCAACAAATGCTGTATAGCCTTTATTAATCTTTAAAAAATAAAACAAATTCTTCTGGGCTTTATAAAAGTTGCAAAGCATTTTACAGTTAGGCACTTCTTTCCGCCACCCAGAGAAAGACATTGATGATAGCTACATTGTTACGTAGCAAAAGGGAAAATATGTATAATGACGTTAAAGCCAGGACTCTTCTTTCCTATGCTGTCAAATGCATGTAAACATTTTGAAGTAGCAAAAAAATAAAGCAGTGAACCTAAGAAAAGCTAATGGTACTGACAAATATTCTTTAAATGCGGCGTGGGACAAATAAGCGAACTTCCAAGAAAATGCTTAAATTTATTTGGACACAAGCACTAAACGTAGATACATATATACAAACAAATTCATATATATACATATGTACATATACATCCATATAAACACATACATACACACAAACACATACATACATGTAAGTTACCAGTTGCCGGTTTCCATCAAAATTTGTCAAAGCGCAAGTTCGTTCCGTCCTTTTTTTCGTTTTCCCTGCGAGCTTATTGCTTTTCGCTTAAAATTGTGCAAAAGTGAATTTCGCTCATCAGTCAATAGTTTTTTCGTTCTTTGTTTTTATTGATGACTACCGTCGTTGCTGTTGTTGTTACAAGTATTTTTCTCAACTTATTTGGAAGACAGTTTCAAGCGACTTCTTCTTATTTCACTTTGCTTCGGGAGAATATCGCATATACAAGTATATATAGTATATATTCTATGTATATATGTTTGAGTGTGTGTTACTGGTAATTGGTTGAGTTATTTGTAAGAGACGATTGCATTGCCTTACCAATCAAGTTTAATAGTAAATTGATTACGCTGAGCTCATCGTAACATTTATTTGATTGAACATTTCGGATGAAAGTGTAATAGTCCATTTATTTGTTGACATATTACTGTACATGTTCAAATATATACTATTATATAATTTAATATACTATGTTAGTATATATGAATATATGTAGTCTGTACTAGTAAACTTTAAATTGCGCATAATAGGATAAAAGAATGAGAAGTAGAAGCTTAGAACTATTATTTTAAGAAATATAACTTGTTTTTACTTAGTTATGCCATAAATTTTGTTACAAGATTTACAAAGGACTTTATATTTTGAGAATATTTGTTTACCGCATTACTAATCGTTTTTTCCTAAACGTCAGTTGATTACAAAAGGAGATAAGGTCGTTATATAAACAATGCAGTCATAGAAACTTTTCGCAAATGCTTTCGCAAAAACCTCCTAAGAAAATATACGCTTATACTAAGGGAAATTGATATATCGAGAATATCAATGTCATCACTTTCTCGAGATAATCTCCTCTTTAAAGTCTACCGCCGGTCAACTGGTCGTCTTCTGGCAATGCCCGTGAATCAATTTATGTTCAACAGTCGGTCGATAGCCATAAAATTATTCTTTTTACAGATGGAAAAAATCTTATCTTTAGTAAAGAGGCAAATCATTCAGCTTGAATGCAATATTCATGGTTTCATGAATTTAGATGATTGACTGTCGGAAAGAATAGACTTGAGTCCATTAGACTAGAGTTTCAGGTCAGAGTTGTAGAACATGGCTTTTCAAGTAACCAACATAAGTTTAAAAAGTCTCAAAATAAGCTCAAGGAATTCACGATTTCCGTTCTAAGACCAAAAAAACAACCATTTGAAGGCAAGCTAAAGCTCCGAAGGGATGTGCGCTGGGTTTGAGACCCGTCACGTAAAAAACACCCCTCCTAAAAAGAAGAAAAGACCCGTGAAAAGAGAATCGACATCAACGACCTCTTCGTCAATTTCAAAGTTGCCTTTGGCAGATCGAAAAGGCGCTGTCTCTATGCTACTATGTCTGAACTTGGTATTCCCTCAAAGTTAATACGGCTGTGTAAGCTGACGTTGAGAAAAGCGAGGTTTCAGACGAGGAGACTCACTATATGCCAACACATGCTACTATGGACTTCGTGGGCAACTGAGAAGTAAAGTCCTCTCTCCACGAACAAAGACAAAACTGTACACGTTACTCACCATCTCCGACCTGCTATATAGTGTAGAGGCATGAACAATGACAACATCTGACGAGTCGACGTTACGAGTTTTCAAGAGAAAAGTTCTGCTGAAAATTCATGGTGCTTGGCGCAATGGCACCTCACCGATGGAACAATGAGATTTGTGACGACATTGACATAGTTCATAGATAGCGGTTACGCTGGCTAGGTAATGTCGTCCGAACGGATGGAAACACTCCAGCTCTGACAGTATTCGTTGTACTACCCGCCGGGTAATCAGAGTATGACGAAGACCTTCTCTTCGTTAGAAAGACCAGGGGAAGCAATTGGCTCCACTTGGTATCTCGAAATCGCGCCGAACCGTGAAAAAGAAGAACAACTGGCGCGCTGTTGAAAAGTCGGCAATAATGGCGTAAGCGATGCCTACGCCAATACAGAAGAAGAAGAAGAGGGTATATTAAGTTTGCCACGATGCTTGTAAGACCTAAAAAGAAACGTTAGAAAACCGTTGAAGTGTCTATATAAATGATCAGTGTGACGAGTTGAGTAAATAGCCAATAACGTCTGTCTCTTCGTCTGAAGGTCTTTCTGTCTGGCTAGATATGCAAATTATTGCCTCAGTTTTCGAGACATCGTCTGAAATTTTGAGTCACCATAGCATGTAGCTACCATACGACGATATATCTTCATAAAATTAGGCGAGGCTTCTAGTATAAGGCAATAGTGCAAAAAAATTGTTCAGTACACCTCTTTACTCGAGTTAATTTTGATTATCGTCGAGAATATAAATCGTAAATCGTTGAGAAGACTAGAAAGCATTAAAAGTTTTCCAGCGAACTTATGTGGTCTTGGAACAGGAGAAGTGTCAACAGCGCCAGATACGCATTTGTCTTTTAAAGCATTTCAGACCCATGCCAAAGACTGAACGCCATAACTTTGGCAGCTGACCATATCAGTTCGTGTAGCACAACTATAGTTTGTTGTTCCGTTCTAGAAATTTCGATGTAAAAGTTGCACCTCGCTCCGGTCTACCTACAGTTGAAAAATTTTATGAAATAATGGAAAAGATTGACCATGACCGTCACATAAGCAGCCATGACATCGCTAACGAATTTAACATTCATCATCAAACAATTTTGAACCATTTAAAAGAAGTTGGCTACAAAAAGAAGGTCGATGTTTGATAACGCTAGACCACACACATCTTTGATGACTTGACAAAAACTGGAAGAGCTTGGCTGGGAAATTTTGATGCATCCACCATATAGCCTTGACCTACCATTTCTTTTGGTCAATGCAGAACGCCCTTAATGAAGTAAAGTTGGCTGCAAGAGAAGCCTGTGAAAATTACTTGTCGCAGTTTTTCGCCGAGAAACCACAACAGTTTTACACTGATGGAATAATGTCTCTAGCGGAAAAATGGTAAAGAGTAGTCGACCAAAATGGTACATATTTGGTTCATTAAAGCTCATTATAAATATAAAAAAATAAGTTGAAATTAGATTAGAAATACGAAAATATTTTTTTTTGACTTTTCAATATTCCTGGATGTTAGTTATGTACTATAGACAGAATTTCAAGTTATAAAAAAGACCGCCTCGGTCATATCTATTTTTTATAGAATGATCAAATGACAACTATGGTGCTAAAAATTATATAAAATATTTTGATGTGAGGCAAAGTTTTTCAGCTACCTGACACAATAATTTATGGTGAGTAAGGGTAATTACATTTTCAAGAAGGAAGTACTATTTTATGCGATAACGCGTTATTAAAGCAATGTTCTACACCATTGTTAAAAGAAACAAAAAAGCGTAATCAATCATTTGGGACGCATGTCTATCAAGAAGCAACAATTACAACACAATTGAAATAAGTTAATAAAGAACTGTTACTGTTAACATATAAAACTGTAAATAAAAAATATTTTTTTCCTTGAAACCTTTGTTTGAAGTTCACTTGGCCTCACTTTTTATCTCGTAGATTTTCTGTTACTTTTTTATTGTAGCATTATTTATTTTGTGCGCTGACCACTCCATACTTTTTACAGGCTAGGCAATTGTAAGCATCATTTTCAGCTATGCAACAGTTGCGGTCTGCCTCTCATGTTACATAGCACCTCGCACCCGACGCTTTTATAAAAACTCATTTCAAATCACTCACATTATTTCTCCGCTTCATTTCTTTTGTTGTAATATTTTGTGTTTTTTCACTTTCTTTCTTTGTTATCATTTTTCAACACACACTAGTACGCTCTTGCGTGGCCTATGACTTTTTCACTTCATTTCATCTCATTTCATTTCACTTTATCATTTTACGCCCCTCTTTAAATTCACCCTGTCTGACATCATTGACATTTGTCTTATTGCATTCTCTCGCACAAATGTCCCTTGTCCCTGATTCAATTGTCTTCGTCACTCGCTACCGCTCCCTCCTCACTCCCACAACTATACGCAATAGCTTGACTTTATTTGCTTTTGTGTGCTGCCATTTTACATGAATGTGATGCTTGCTCACTTTTTGACAGTTGGATATTTCTCAAACTGTCATTGTAACAGTACATAGCATATAATGCAGCTGTGTCTGCTGCACGCACAAACACGTGTTAACACTGATGCTCAGAAGTGTGTATAGAATTGTCAAATTGTCAAACTTGCAGGCGCTTGAGGGGAAAAAATTCTGGCTAAGAGTGTTAACTAGTAATACCATGGTGACAGGCCGCAAAAGCTAGGTTATTGGTTTCATAAGTTTGTCAAATAGTGCAATTTTGGCCAAATTAGGGACTGCAAAAGTGGTTTCCATTAAAGTAAAAATTTCAACTTATTATATTCCTAGGTCAAACTATGGTCTTGCTATGTAAGAGAATCGAACTATATATGCACAACATCTGCATTTCAATTTCTCTCATGACTCCCGGTAGATACTTGGCGAAATTATTTTATAGATTTTCTTCATAACAATTTCCGTAATTTTTTTACAGATATAAGTTCGTAGAACACAAAACTAAAAAAGAATTTAAAATAGGTTTATTTCATTCAGGGAGTAAAATTTATACCTTCATAAAACAATTCAGAGTAAGAGGTTCAATTGATAGATTCTATAATATATAAAATGAGACAGTCTGGCCTGTCCGAAACCATTGGGAAAGATTGGTTGTGTCGTAGTCAAGAAGTTTATAACAGTTTAAGGAAAAGTCCCAGGTCTGCTATAGAAGGCGCTACTACAATTAAATCCATATGACTTGTAATTGACCTTAACCTTCAATTTAAGAAGTATAACATTTTGAGTGAGGCATATTTTGTTATTGTAACAAAATGGTTATAAAAGAATATCGCATGTTGTTCAAAAATTTTGCTTTTTGAAGGAAGAAACAGTTGAAACAATAGTAAGGTTTGATGACGACTTCTAGGCCAAGTCTTCTTTTTCTTTACTGGCGTAAGCAGCGCTTACGAGGTTATAGCCGAGTTAACAACAGCGATCCAGCCGTTTCTTCTTTCTGCAATGTGACGCCAATTGAAGATTCCAAGCGAAGTCTTCCTCTTCCTCTGTGTTTTCGTCCAATCGGGCGGAGTTTAGCCGCTGTCTTTTAATTCGTTGAACTATGCCAATGTCGTCGTATATGTCATACAGATCAGCGTTCATTGAATGCGTAACTCGTCATGGCCAATGCGCAATGGGCCATAAATACCCAGCAGAACCTTTCTCTGGAAAACTCGTACCGTCCGTGCCTCTACACCATATAACAGAGTGGGAATGATGAGTGACTTATACAGTTTGGTTTTTGTTCGTCAAGAGAGGACTTTGTTTCTCAATTGCTTACTCAGTCTGAAGTAGCACCTCTTGGCAAGAGTTATTCTGCGTTGGATTTCGAGGCTGACGTTGTTATTGCTGTTAATACTGGTTCCAAGATAGACTAAATTTTCAACGACTTCGAAGTTAGGTCTGGCAGTCAAGTCGTGAGTGCAACGACTGCTTGTTTGATGACAGCAGATATTTCGTCGTGCATTCGTTCACTACCAGATCGATTAGCTTCGCTTCCTTATCCATTTTGGAGAAAGCAGAACCAACGGCGCGGTTGATGAGACCAATGATATCAATATCATCCGCGTACGCCAGCAGTTCTACAGACTTATAAAAAATGGTACCTTCCCTATTTAGGTTTGCACCTCGAATTACTTTTTCCAAGAGCAGATTGAAGAAGTCGCACGAAAGAGAGTCGTCTTGTCTGCAACCTCATTTCGAGTGGACTCCCTAAAGAGGTTGTTACCGATAAAAACGTCAAGAAAGTCCAGAAAATAATTTTGGATGACCGCAAAGTGCAGTTGTGCGAGATAGAAAGCACTTACAGATATAAACTGAATTTGTATATCATATCGTTTACCAATATTTGGATATGAGAAAGCCCCATGAAAAGTGGGTGATGATTCGGAGCAATGTTTGGACATGTTTAAACGTAATAAACCCAAGTTTTGCATCGACATATTGTCATAGATAAAACGTGGCTTTATCATTTCACTCCGAAGTGCAAACGAGAGTCAACAGAGCGAACTGCTCACGCTCCAAAGCGTGGAAAAATGCAACAGTTGGCTGGCATGGTAATGACGTCTGGAATTTGGGATGCAGATGAAATAATTTATAATATTTGGTTTCTTATGCCTAGAAAATCGAATAACTATCAACAGCGACTATTATACAGCCGAAAAACAGTCGCATTTGAAGAAAAAGAAAGAGCTTTTTAACCAAAGCAATGCACCGTGTCACAAGTCAGTGAACGCGTTGGCTAAAATTCTTGAATTGGGCTTTGAATTGCTTCCGCATCCACGGTATTCTGCTTTATTAAGGATTTTCTGTTTGTCAAAGACCTTTATCAAATATTATAGAGGAACATTCAGTTAAGTGTTCTCAAGATTCAAGGTTTTGTTTGTAGATATAAATATTGCAATATTTCAAAAGCAGAATATCGTTTTTTACAAGTACTGCTTTCGAAAGAATTAGAACAATTATTATTTAATAAAAATATGCATTTAAATGTGCAAACATACATCCCTCTTAAAACCTGCAAATATTTCAAACATTTCATTTACGTGCAACTATTCATTTGGTTCCAACATACATATATTTTTTTCTAATTGAACTCACCATATAACCATCGTATGTCCATGAGCCGAATTTCATGAAACACGTCTGCTCATCGAATGGAAAATATTCGACATCGATTTCGCAAAACGATTTGTAAATGGCGGGCGGCTTCCACACCACTTTGCCGGTGTGATGTAAAATTGCTTTTGTCATTATTGTCACTTCGTAATTGCCGTCAGCGCTGCAAAGAGAAGAGTGAATTTAAAGACAATTAACTTATGTGCCTGTAAGCGTTAATATAACACGATGTCAAATTCATTATTGAAAAGCATGTGAATTTGTATTTTAATAATTGCGTTGACTAAATACATACGTATAAATAAATAAACGCAAATTAAAAGTAAAAAATAGTAATAACTACTTTTTTTATAACTTTTGTGAAATATCCAAATATATATATTATATGTGCAGGCCTCAGAGATAGTATCTAGTAAATAGTTGGCTAGTTCATTCTTAAAAGATGTTTCGAGCACTATTTTCAACGGTAATTAGCTTATGCAGTATAACTATATAAACTGTATATGTCTGTACAGTTAGGAGTAATCTAGTGGTATTAAATATGTCATGTCCTCAACAGTGAGTCAATAATTTCGTTTATAAAACTTTTCGTTCTAAGTAACCGAAAACCCATTCGAGAACAATGAAGTATCACGGAATGCCCAAAAGGAGTGAAGGGGCGGCTAGACTGACCCAATCAAAACAAACAAAGTTTACGCTAAGTGCTAAGGCCATTGACAAGCTCAAGTTATACATTTGTAAAAAAAATACATTCGGTTTCATATTCTCTGATTGACTGTTATAAACTTGACATTTTATAAAACTTTATTCTCATGAAGCAAATATGTTCCATACTGTCAAGCATGAGCAAAAAGAAAACGGTATTTAGAAAAAAATGTGTACAGACTCAACAGCTGAAAATAGAGTTTATTGTGATCTGGTGTGATTGGGCTGATGGAAAATGATCGGAAATCGGTCGGTTGTTCCATTCCTGTGTTTAGAATAGAAATCACACAGTAGTATCAAAAGGTGTTGTGACAGAGAATACTGTGACTTTTTCCCTTCGATGACTGCGACCTTTGACAAAATTAGTTTAAAGAGTTTCGTCGTGATCATACGTTAGTTTTTGATAAGCCATATCCAGGTGTAAAAAAATGGCTTCCAAATGCAACTGTGAGACCATGAGCGATGTTGTCTAAGTGCAGTCCGTTGCTACTATAATTCGTGTCGTTCGACGATACACGTATTCACTGGCAGATACCAGAGATCTAGGAACAGCCGAAACTTTAACACGGCGAATTTGCTCTGGAGAATATAAAAACTGTTCTAATGGTCGAAAGGTGATAGAGACCGTTTTCTCGGATTTACAAAATGTGATTCATGATTGGGCTGATTTTACATAGAACATCAGGTTCCCCATGGCAATGAAAAAGTTCAAAATTTCCTCATCGCGATGCAAAAAACGGTTCAAATTAGGCTACAGCTTACTGTCATACTTGTACTCTCTGTGTACTCCAGATTTGTTCCCGCAGGATTTCCTTTTCTTTCAAAACTTGAAAAAGTCACTTCGAGAAAAAAAATTTGATTCGCTTTTATAAAGCTCTACTTTGAAGACCTCCAGAAAACATACTTTTCAGATAGGTTTAGGAAGTCGGAGCACTGCTAGGTCAAGTATATTGAGCTTAGATTATATCGTTGCACTTATCATGGCTAAATATTTTCCGGATTTTTCTTGCAAACTATATGTTTGAATCACTATGTAAATTGTAAAAAGGGCTTTGAAGAAAATTATGGAACCGTTGCTATTTACAGGGTCCGGCACTCGAAGTGTAACCAACTTCAGACCGTTCGCGCAGCTGTCGCACTGGAATCAGCTGTTTATAAATTTGCTGAATGACAGTTCGGAGTATTGTTCACAAGTGTACAAAAGTGAACAGAAAAAAAAGTGATCAGCAAGTGAATTCAAACGTAATAGTGTGATTGCCTTATATTTAGCTGGAAAATCACAGCCAGCCATTGTTCGTGAGCTCAAACACCTGAATGTGAATAAAGTTTTTGTTTATCGCACCATCATTCGTTGCAATGATACTGGTAGCATCGCAAAACGCCATGGAGGTAGTCATCAAAAGACTGCAACGTCACGTGAGATGGTTCGGAAAATGAAGAAGCGACTTGATCGAAATCCCCGACGAAGTGCCAATCAAATGGCTAAAGAACTGAAAATCGGACGCATACTGAAAAATGAGCTCAAGGTCGAGCCTTACAAGTTCCAAAAGGCCCATGATCTCACACCGAAGCAGCAACAAGTAAGACTTGAGAGAGCGAAGTAGTTGCATCGCTTGGCCGAAAGCGGTCAAATTCCGAACATTGTGTTTTCTGACGAAAAAATTTTTCCAATTGAGCAATTCATAAACTCTCAAAACGACAGGGTTTACTTGACCGACCGTTCATACGAGAATCTAAATCATCGGTTGGCCACTAGAAGGTAGCACCCGCCACAAATAATGGTTTGGGCTGCTGTCACCGCAAATTAGCGCTCTCCAATTGTTTTCATCGAGCCTAGCGTCAAATGCGACAAAGATTTCGGTCGCAAACCATGGACGTTTCAACAAGACTCAGCACCGTTTCACAAAGCGCGAGTGAACCAAGAATGGCTGAAAAACAACGTTCCGAACTTCATTACGACCACACAATGGAGAGCAAGATCCGAAGTAAAAAATACAACAGCCTCGAGATGCTGAAGAAAGCCATTGTCCGTAAGTGAGCCAAAATACCGGCAAGTCACATTCGGGCAGCTTGAGATTCGTTTTTTGACAGCCTCAAGGCCATAGTTAAGGCAAAAGGTGGTCATATCGAGCAAAAGTGAATTGGTCTTGAATTTATGATTATTTTCACACATTTTGTACTTTAAAATATGTAAATAAAAATAATTTTCCAAACAGAATTTATGGCTTTTTTAATTGGTTACACTTGTGCCGGACCCTGTAACATGGGAACAATTGCAGAGACTAAAAGTTTTAAAATTGATGGCCAGTCAGATTAAAATTAACAGACTGCTTCAGAGAGTTTTATATAAGGTGGTTTCTGCTGCTTAGTCTGACCCAATCTTTATTCATTACTAAATATACGTTCGGTGTGATATACATATGTATGTATATGAGAACAAATGTGCTTCGCTTAAAGCACTTTAGTCCCTAAATTTTTGAGACATCGATCATTTTCGCGTGCCCTTTTCTCACCAAGAAGCTGCTGAATTGTCGGAATGGTCCATACAGGACTATTATGGTATATAGTATATACTACAGCTGCCTTATCACAGTTCTTGAATGGAATATTTTGAATTAGTGAACATTACTGAAGATTATTAGAGCTGCGATGCAACCGCAAATAATTTTATGTTGTTTCGACCTGAGTATACATATCATAACCAGCACAAGAGCTTATGTCAATTTATCAAAATTAAACAACGCAAGAGCTCATCATCAGCAATCACATTATGACATTAGAGATATTTCAATATACATACATTGATATAATATTCGCTTCACTGACATATAAAAGCGTTACACTTTCAGTTGCAATAGCAGAAGTTCACCACGCTACTCGTGCCGCGCACCAGACACGCACTTGATACTTTGTCGGCTGCACGAGTGACGTGATCCCAGGACGCATTTCGCTGCGCCGCTCTGTGGCAAGACAAACCCAGCACGATGTGTCGCACGTCCTCTCAACACGCATTTGACACCAATCACTAAGTGGCACATTGCAGCTGATAAAAGAGCGACTACGACCTACTTAGCAGACAGCACAAGTTCCAAAAGCTTTGCTTCATGTGATTTCGCTGCCTAGGCGGAGGTGTGGCACTGCTGGCTGCAAGTCATAAATGGCGTGTGGGGCTTCTAAGCTCCAGCAATGAGTTTGGTGTCAGCAATAATCAACGCCTAACCAGTTCACCGTACCTAGACTCTCGCAAGAGTTGGAGATAGCCAAACAAACACACTTATTTCGTTATACGCTTCGCCACAATTTGAGTGATTTTAATTTCTCGGATCATCATGAAAATTAATTGGTGGAATTAAGCGCGAATAGAAATGGCAAACAGTAAGGGGGGCACAGAGTGGGCAACCGTGAGATAGATGTGGAGCAAGAGAAGAGGCGGCATTATGATATCGCAGACAGTAAGTAGCAGACGACATTCAATGCGCGAACAAAGAGGGTATGCGTTTGGGTAGCATCACACACATGTATACCCTGTAGGAATTGATGGCTTTTGCAAAGAAGAAGCGAAGAAAAAGAGTGATAGAAAAAGAATGACAGAAAGAGATTGAGAAATAGAGAGAGAGAGAGAGAGAGAGAGATATTTCCAAGTGCATGTGTTGTATCGGAACTATTTTTGTAGATTAAATGAGCGTCAACAGATCCCTTTATAGCTTCTAGAAGTTCCGTTTTATCTTGGACTTTATTACGAAGGATAATCAACTATTTTCCTCTACTATCAGGCTAAGTCTGAAAGCGAAACTTGGTTTTCAATAAGTCGATTGTGACATTCGCTGTGTGGCTTTTGGCGCCGTCCTGTTGGGCAATATCCATGTCCATATCATCCGATTCGGGCCAAAAATACTCGGTTATCATTGAGCGGTGGTGACTTCCATTCACAGTCTTATGCCGATCTTGATCATCGCGGAAGAAGTACGGCCCAATGACGCCGTCGGCCCGTAAACCGCACCAAACCTTAATTTGATCTTGAAAGAATGTAGGCTAAGATATTTTCGCCAACTTCATCATAACGACGTCACAGAGATCTCCAAAGCTTGAGACCGATGTGTGAGGGACTGATTTGGGTCTTCCTCAATTGATGCGCTAGCGGCAGCAATATTTTCGACAATTCGGCCACTTCTTTGTCTCACTGGCACCGAAACATTTTGTACTGTGACTATGGATTTAGATTTGTCCACTTTGTTGATCTGACAGGTCGATTATGACGACCTTGAATTGAACGTAGCGATCTTAAAGTTGAGGCCCCTGATTCCGAATTTCGCTAGTCAATTTTAATAACTTCGACTCGTTGTTGGATCATATATCTTTCCACTATGAAATGGCAAGACTTACTGAAGAGAAATTTTAAAGAGTCCCTATTGGTCTACTTTTGCAGCGTCCTTATAGAAAAACTCGTTATCACTTAAGTTTTTCCTACTGGGTATTTATATACACATATTTATATACCATAAGTCCGCACATCAAACTTTCCGCCACTAACCAACCAACTAAGTAGTAAGTAATGAGCAACCTAAGCTCGGAAATACTGAAGCAAACTGAAGTAAAGTAAAGGCTGCCTGCGAGTAGAAATTGAAGGGTGCAAATGAATGAAAGCGCGTCCGCAAGTGAGCGTGTGTGTGCACATAGCGAAGTGTAAATGTGTGCTTCTTTGGTTTTCGAGCTTTTAAGTGCTGCCTTACTTTGTGACGCGTCAAAATCGGTAGTATTATGGTGGCTGAGCAGATTTACATGCTTACTTGCTAGATGCATACATATATACATAGATGAGCGTGGCTGTAATATATGCACATACAAATGTGTTCATGTATTCAAGGGTTGCGATGTGTTTTAGCTTTATGTGCTTCGGAGCATAATTGCCTAAACCCCCCAGACGATCTCACAGCCCGCTCAGCCTTTTATGCGACAAAGTGCTTTTTCCTGTATATTTCTGTGTACGTGACGTCGTTTGGCGGCAATGCCGTTTTCTTTTTTCACTTATCGCTCGTGAAAAGCGGCCAACTTTAACTGTCAGACGAAACCAATTAAGCGTTTGTAGGTCTTGTATTTGGTGGTATAATATTTTTTTGAAAAAATGTACAAAGATATGTGTTTTCCCGAAATGCGGTCGGTTTGGGGAAGTGAAGTCTATATAAGTAGATATAGTACGTAAATTATTTATATGTATGGTATACACAAATACGGTTGCTTTAATTAATTAATGTGCGCATTATAGCGTAGTTCCCGGTTTTGAATTTTTTTTTTTTAATATTAGCACATTCAACTGCTGAAAAACTAAATTATTTCTTCCTTGTTTACCTCATATGTAGTTGCTGGTCGGATATAGCTTAATTTTTTCGTCGAAAATTATTATTTCTTTGCCAAAAGACTACTTTTCTTGTGAAATGATTTATTGTTAGGTATTCATTTATGGGCAGTGGTGAAGTACTCTGCTTTTCTAATATATCTTAAAGGTCAAGTGGAGACTACTCCTTCCAAACCAAGTCATGACATTATTGTGTACAATTACAACATGTTGAACGGAAAATAATAGTTGTATTCACCCAATTATTGTTTTTAACATTTAAAACTAATCATGATAGATATATGTATGTAGATTCATATACTATAAATATATGACCAAAATGACGACATAATCTAAATTCCGGTTGAACCTCTGGCTAGCAGTAGTTCGGACCAAACGTGGATTAGAAGTTAAGGCAGTAAACAAATCGTTTTAGTCCTGGGTCGGCTTTTATAAAGACAGGAACAGACACCTGATAAGAGATACCCGAAATACATGCCCAATGATTGAAATATGAGATTCTGCCCAAACCAAAAGAAGGGAGATCTTGCAGTATGCACTAATTATCGCGGAAATTGCTTACAAGCTCCTTTCGACAGTATTGGAAGACTTAAACTTATTGTACGTAAACTGATTGAATCTAATTAGTGTGATTTTAGAACTGGAAAAACCACCGCCGACCAGATTTTTTCAATACGTCAAATCAAGATCGACACCCGTGACCTTTTCGTCAATTTCAAAGCTGTTTTCCACATCACTGATAAAAATTGCCTTTTCGATGCCATATCCAAATTTTGTATCAACGCGAACCTCATACGGTTATGCAGAATGGAGTTAAGCATAACAATATATAGGAAAATTGGGGCCTTGCACTGCAACCTATGGTCTATATGTGATATAGGGGAGGGATATCACATATGGTCACAAAGGTCCACGATAATGACTGGGCCTAGTGCCTTGAGTCTGCTTCTGCAAATTAGTGGACAATCCATAATCAGGGTTTCTGGAGTTTCCTGTTCTAAGTCGCAGAACCAGCAGCTTGCTCATAGACTATGCCCATGTTGAACAAGTGCTTCCTGAGCCTGCAGTTCCCTGTATGGAAGCATAACCATCAATCAGTTCAAGCAAAACCGAGAAGGACCTCTCTTTGCCTTTCGATAACAAACGAAGTATTAGACAGGGCTATTCTATCTCGAGCGTGTTCTTCAATATTATACTGGAAAAACAAACGTGTCGCCAATATCAGCTGTAGTGGCACTGTCTACTCTAAAATGGAATGCTACTGGGAAACGTTGATGGTATTAAGATCAAAGGGGTTCAACAAAGCCGTCAGTGCAGCCTTTTCCACTAATCGAATGAGGTTGGTCTTGTGGGAACCGAGCACAAGGCAAATTACCTGGAGGCCAGGCACAAAGATTCCTTGCCTCACTGCCACCAGCTCTAAATTTGTAGAAGTTAAAGACTTTATATACCTCTGAACCTGCATAAATTCCACCAAAAAGCCAAGCGTGGAGATCAAGTTCAGAATAACTATTCGCAACAGGTGGTAGCACTTGGGATCTGTTCACAGTTGAGAAGCTGATACGCTGTATAAGCCTTAAATTATTCCTGTGCTATTTTACCTGCAAAAACGTGAACAATACAGATGAGAAAACACTTGGAAGTCTGTTTGACCATCTGTTTGTTTTCCCCGCTAAGCGATAAAATAAGAAAAAATGGAGTTATCTGGATAAAACTTATTAAGTTTTTTTGGACCCGGGGTAGATATTGGATACGGGCGGTATGGAATTTTGTAACGGCACATTGAAAAAGCCTATGGTAAGGTCTCTAAGGCAAACCATTATGGTCCATGCCTAAGTAGGAGAGCTCTGCTAGTAGAGTTAGCCAGCCAATGCTTATTAGGGTGTCCGTTATTTACCAAATTAATTATTTTTGACGAGACGCCCCCTAAACTTTTAGTTTTCCATCTAAAAAAAAATATCAGACCATAAAAAGCCCTTAATTTTCATAATAAACCTTGCCCCAAGCACGATACATTTCCCATTGAAATTACATGGGATTTTGCCACTTTTTACGAATATTTTTTTTCTCTGGAGCTTTCTCGTTTGTAGGAATAAAAAAGTCATATTCTTGTACAGAATTGAATGCTCTACGAAAAAAGTCCGAACAATTTTTCGAAATACTCACTCCTTTAAAAGTTATTCAAGGTTAAAGTTAACTTCTGGGTAATTTCTGGAATTTTCGAACTTTTACAGCGACGTATGCCCGATATGCTTTTAGTAGAAATCCATTCAAGGTTTGGTGCTTGTTGGATTCCAAGTGTTCAGTGTCGGATCTGTAATAGGGCTGGGCATTCACAAAGAAAACAGAAAAATGTTTCCTTGTTTCCTGCTACTCCGCAGCCTTGGCAGATGTTGTTGTAAGACCTACCCATTTTGGACGTATGTTCACCAAATAGTCAGTGCCCTGTTATGGTAGCTGTTACTCTGTAGATATTCTTCCTAGACCTATTTAATAAGTCGTTAGCTCTTTTCTTGTCATATGCTGGCCATAATTGTGTAGTTATAATTCATTTTGTTATATTTTTCCATCTGTTATTTGCAACTTGTTGAGCGGGCTTGGTATTAGCTCCGCCTTGGGATCGTTAAGGAAAGCTTCTGCCTTTGCCAACTCGTCTGTGGCCGGGAACCCAGGTCTAGTCTAGGTGGAGCTAGTCTTTTATTGAGCTCAGAGATGTATTCTGGCAGACTATATGACCAGTTTCCCTTTAGCAGTATCTTCTGAAGATTCCCCTTTGGATATTGATAGTAATTCTGCTATGAATTCAATCACTCAGCGAATAGCAAAATTGTTCCAATCTTTCTAGAGTTAAAAGGTGGCGAAACTAACTTTACGTTTGTTTATTTATAAAGATAATTTTGAGTAGATCCGAAAAGCAAATATCATCAGTTGTGTTTTAACTTAAATTTTACATTTTTAGTTCCATTCATAAATTAAAAACTTAATAAAAAATGTTATATATTGGAGATGAGAGCAACTTTGTTCTTTACAAACTTTTTCATAACTTTAAGAACATTAAAAAAAAATCAACTACTTCGAAAATGAAATGTTTTTCTCGCAAGTCCATATAATATGCGAGCGCACTACATACACACACAAACACACTCAAATGGCTTGCAAATCGGCACGCAGCTAAACAAATGTTCATTGCTGAATAAATATGCGCCAACGAGATGTTAAAACGAAAAACAAATTCCACCCAAAATGGCATTTACGAACGCCGTTACCACATACATGCATGTTAGCTTGCATTTACAAACACACATACAAAGCGAACATGCTTAAACATGCATTGAATTTGCTATTTGCACATTCGCATGCGCTCATGTGTATGTGTGTATGATTGGGCTTGGGCCCCGTATGCGCTTTTCTGTGCGCGCCAACATTCCCACGAGCATTTGCATAAGCAATGCTGAAGCGGGCACCCGACACCGCAACACTTCTGCCGAACAATTAGTGCAAACAAGGCGCATTCACGCCTAAAAGTATGCTAGCATAACCGCACATTGGCTGTGGGTTGGGCGCGAGCGCTTGTAAATTACAAAACTTTCAATGAAAGCGCGCTGCCAAAATGCTGGTCGAATAACCACACACACGGACACTCACACACACACCCATGCATACAAACGCACACTACAACAAGCATACAAATGCGTTTGCAGCGCTTTTATGCAAATGTTTTATAAATTTTTGTGCTGCTCACTGGATCGCTCCCCTTGAGCCAATTGTCGCTCTGATAAAAAGCAAAACTGTCAAATTTGCACACACCAACACACGCACAAATGCCGTTTAATTGTTGTGCCGCACTAAAATGCTGGTTGTGCGCATTGCAATCGCCGCGATCTGGGTTAGTCGCAGCGCCAACGAAAGTTGCCTGCAATGGAAGCGCCCACAGCTTTAGGCGCGTTTAAACGGAGTGCAGAGATACAAAGGCGCTTTTTTTAAATACATTTTAGCTGTGCGTGCATTTTGCGTAAGTGTGATATAATGAACGAAATTATTTTTAAATTAATTGCAAATGTTGACATCTGAAAAAATTCAGTGTTTAAATAAACGTTTTTGTAAAAACTAGTTTGATATAAATTCTGATTGGGCAATAATCAGTCATTCTACTTATGTATGTGGAATGGTAGAATGTGGCATGATCTGATGGTTGTTATTTTAGTTTGATAACGTTACTGAAACGAAAATACATTGTGACAAAAAAGCAACTCGAAATTGTAATTAAATTTTCCGGGTAAAAAATGTTTCAAAAACATGTTTTTCTTTTTCTAAGTTGGTAGAAATTTGTTTTAAAATCGGAGTGAACGGAAAAAATGAGCCGAAACAAACCACGCCAAAGCGGCTCAAAAATCAAGGTAAGCTCATTGTTTTTCTCGATATTCGTGGTTTAGTGCATCATGAATTTATTCCGGAGGGACATACGATTAATAAAGATTTCTTCTTCTTCTTAATTGGCGTAGACACCGCTTACGCGATTATAGCCGAGTTAACAACAGCGCGCCAGTCGTTTCTTCTTTTCGCTGCGTGGCGCCAATTGGATATTCCAAGCGAAGCCAGGTCCTTCTCCACTTGGTCCTTCCAACGGAGTGGAGGTGTTTCTCTTCCTCTGCTTCACCCGGCGGGTACTGCGTCGAATACTTTCAGAGCTGGAGTGTTTTCGTCCATCAGGAAAACATGACCTAGCCAGCAATATTGGCAATTTTGAGGCGTTTGCGTGAGAAAATCCGTTGAAAACGGCCGGAATTGTGAAAGAACATTTCATGGATTTTCTTTTTTTCTTCTTCTTCTTTACTGGCGCAGACACCAGTGCACCAGTCGTTTCTTCTTTTCGCTGCGTGGCGCCAATTGGAGATTCAAAGCGAAACCAGGTCCTTCTCTACCTGATCTTTCCAACGGAGTGGAGGTCTTCCTCTTTTTCCACTTCTTATCATTCTGCAGAGAGCGGACCTAACGGCGCGTTTGTTGAGGCCAATGATATCAATATCACAGGCGTAAACCAGCAGCTGTACACTTTTATAGAAGATTGTACCTGCTCGATTAAGCTCTGCAGCTCGAATTATTTTTTCCAAGAGTATATTGAAGAGGTCGACTCCCTATCTTTACGAAAACCAATGGTTTCGCTTGCAGCTGTATGCAATGAGGCTGAAATGTTTCGTGATCGGTTGTGACTGTAACTTGTCGACGTCTCGTACCTTTCCCGTGTTTATTGACGGGCTTGCTTTTCTGTACAGAGGCTGGCGCTTACTATATCTTTGCTACAACAAAATAGTGATCGGAGTTGTTTTTAGGTCTTCGGAGCGTACGTATGTCAAGGACACCGGATACATTTTTCTTCTATCACAACATTATCGATCTGGTTGGTGGCTTTTCGATCCGGAGGCAGCCAGGCCGCTTGATGAAGTTTCGTATACTGGAATCTAGTACTACAGACAATCATATTTCGGGCCCTTGCATAGTCGATCAACCTCAACCCAGTTGAAGAGGTTTCGCCATGAAGGTTAAATTTTTTAACTGTTAATGCGAGAAAAATGCATCTCTGAAGACGAATTATAGCTTCGGTGCTTCTTTCTTTCTATATACAACGATCCCTGCAGAGTTTGTTGAGAACCGAAAAGTATTTATTATATATTAGGAGAGGATTTTAAACAAAACGGCAAAGTGAAATTCGCCGCAATTAGAGAAAGTTTGTAAATAAATTTGTACAATTTTTGTTTTTTTTTTTACTCTTTATCTTGAACATTTTCTCTTGACTAGCCTGAAAAGAATAGTTCTGCTATATTGAACATAACTGTCAAACACATGTTTTTACCTTGACAGCTGATTTGACGGTTATCCCTTACGTAAACTTGTACATTCAAAAAACGCTCTATATTCGACGTAAATTTATACACCGAAGTAATTTTAAATTTTTGTAAACTTATTTTTAATTTTTTAATTCACAAAATATTTTCAGCGCTCTCAGTGAACCCAACTTTTTCATGCTAAATATTCAGCAATGCTGGTGTTGTATCTGTTTTATACCTTATACTGTATTTTTAGTGTATTTGGAATTGGTATGTAAATTAGCAAAAATTGGCGAACCTTTATCGCATTGAAGCAACATATCCGCATAAATTAATTTGCCGTGTTTGTATACGCAACTTTGAAACTTTTATCCGCTTTCACTTATTATTTGTTTTTGGTTGTTTACTTTGTTGGAATTTCATACGATTACAGTTTGTATTTTGTAGTTAGTTGCATTTGCATTTTACTTTAAATTTACATACTTTTATGTGGTGCTTAAACGTTTTGATGCGGTTGAGAGAATGTTAGTGAGGTGTCCAAGAAACTACTCGTTGTCATTTTGACATCAATAAACGCAGTGAAGGGTGCTGTGTTACGCATATAAGGAAAAGAAAAAAATGAATAGTAACTTTTTTTATGAATAATGCACTTTTTAAGACTGCCGAAGTTAATTAAACTTTAAAATAAAAAAAAAAAATTTTTAATTTTGTTTTCAATTAAATTCTTTTTATTTTTGGTTTTTACCTAGATCAATGCCATCGAGCAGAGGTTAACAGTCCCTTTATATTTTTTCCCTCACATTTACAGCTTAATTAACTTTTACAATTACAAATTTAATTATTTGACATTAATTATGCTGCTAAGTTTTTAAATTCATTTACACATTTTAGCTAGAACTTCTCAACTCTGAATTTATTTGTAAATAGACTTAAAATAAAATGAATTTATTATTTCACACATTTTTTCCCCTGCAATTAATGCAATTCAGCTCTAGTTTGGGGCTTCAAGCTTTCAACTGGTTGACAATTCTTTGTTTTGTTATTGCTGCTTTTACACTCTTGCAACATGTTGCCAAGGAGCATAATGGGTTTGTTCACCAAACGGGTTTATGTGTCACTTAAAGCTAAGCGAGATCGATACCTATATAAAAGGTATACCTAACATCAAGATCTCCGAACTTCCGGTTGACTTTATATCGCATATACCAGCCTATATGTGTGTTATCTTAATAAAATTGAGAGGGCGAGTTTTCCTAGTAACGGCGTCTTTTTGTGCTTAGAATGAATAAAATCTGGTGAAAACTCCAACCAGAATCCACATAACTAACAGACCTTATGTGCCTGAACGTACTTGGAACGTACTTCGCTGGCTTTAATTCTTACAAGTTGCAGGAGTATGAATATTCGGTTGTACCCGTACTTAGTTCTTTCTTACTTGTTTTCCTTTGACTTTTGCACTTTTTACGCTTTTGACACCCGTAATCGGACTACTAAAAATTAATTTCAGTCAATCAATCGCTTTGCATTGTTCGTTAAAAATAAAAACTTTTGTTTGGCAATAAAATTATTTGTCGGCATTTACTGTTGCCGCAGCCGACTACACTCACACCGATACACATACAAGGATGTGTGTTCGACACGCGCATAAATGCATTTTTATGCTTTTGTGAATGCCTGAAAAAGTGTCATGTTCGCAACAATAAATATTTGTCATCAAAAATATGTCATTTTCGCGGAAATGGAACTTAGCGGCATTCAGCAATGTAGGCGAGCGAATTTTTGCATATGTAAAGCTTAATATTTGCGCACAGTAGCTGATGAAACTATAGCAGTGAATAATGCTTTTATGGAAGTGAAGCGAGTTGTTAATAATTTTAAGTCTAAGTAGCATTTATATTACAAAATGTGTCATAAACGAGTATTTTTTGTTTTTAAAAATGTAAAATAATAAATTGATATATAATGTTTTGCTTAACACTAAATTATTAATCAAGCAAAACTACTCGTTTCTCTTAGGTTATATGAAGTATAAGCCTCGATGTAAAGAAACGTCAGAGACCCTATCAAAAATATATAGGGATGATGAGCATGATGAACTCAGTCGATTTTGCTAAGTCCGTCTGTAAGAAGCCAATTGAAAAGCTCCCAAAGTGGGTGTCGCGCGAGCTCACTTTTGACCAAAAATAATGACGAGCTGACGATTCGGAGCAGTGCTTGGAGATGTGTAGGCATAATAGACACGAATTTTTGCGTCGATATGCGACAACGGATGAAACATGGCACCATCATTTCACTTCGAAATCTAATCGACGGCCATCCGAGTGCACTGCACACGGTGCACCCGCTCCGAAGCATGGAACAAGGCAACAGTCGGCTGAAAAGTTTATGACGTCTATATTTTGGATGATGCGCATGAAATAATTTTTATTGAGAACCTTGAGAAACGAAGGAGTATCAATAACGAATGACGTATAGAACGATTTGGCGCGTTTTACGTCGAGATTTTAAATTATGCAGCTTGTGCAAGAAAAGAAGCCGCTTGATCTTCCCAACCGACATCTCTTCGCTCTACGGCCTCTTGAAAAGTTCCAAGAATATCCGAAGGTTTTCACCAAAATTTTGTTCAGTGAGGCCACTTTCTAGCCTTCGGGCGCCACTTCCCTTACATCACATAAATCAATGAATTTATTGAGAGAACACTTTGATGAGCAGATAATTTCCGGTTTTGGGCCGGTCGATTGGTCACCAAGATCGTGTGATAGCACACTGTGAGGATATGTAAAGTCTATAGTCTATGCGAACAATCCAGCTTCGATTCAGGCCTTGGAGCAAAACATCACGAGTTACCAGTTGAAATGCTCGAACGAGTAATCGACAGTTTGACTCAACGGATGGACCGTGGAGTAGCCGCGGCCAACATTTGACAGAGATAATCTTCAAAAACCAAATGCCAAAGAATGTTATTTCGAATGTTGGACTATTTGACAGTGCATCGTGTCACAGGTCAGTGAAAACGATGGCAAAAGTCCATGAATTGCCTTTGAATTGCTTCCGCATTCACCGTATTTTCCAGATCTGGCATCCAGCGTCTATGTTCTGCTCTCAGGTCTCAAAAGAATACTCGCTGGAAAGTAATTTTCGCCGAATGGAAAGCTGATCGCCAAAACTGAGGCTATTTTGTAGCAAAAGACAACTTGTAATACAAAATTGGTATCGAAAAGTTGGAGAGTCGCATTAATTAGTGTATCATTTTTGGAGCGATCTATGTTGAATAAAAAACAAAAAGAATTTTGCCATAAAAAAGGTTTTTTGCTGTGGTAGGCCGGGGATTTTTCAATTGAACTGTTAAATATTATGTGAACTAATGCTTTAGTTTTCCGTCTTTCTCTCACCAAGCAACTACACATTTGTCGGAAGGCATATGATGTCAGCCTCCACTACAGCATATAGCTGTCGTACAAACTAAACGATCGGAATCAAGTGCTTGTATGGAAAATTCTTTCATTTGAGAAGCTACTATCACCAAATTTGGCACAGCTTATTGTCCAAAGCAACGGTACAATAACCGCAGAAATTGTTCAGATCGGAATCAAGTCTTTGCAAGTTGTATGTTAACGTTTTTTTCTTATTTTTGTAGAAAATTTGTGCGGAAATTGGAAAATTATTTTATTATATTCCTGATTAAAAAACAAAAAAAAAATATTTGAAATATTAACTCAACCCTGTTTCCTTTGGGGTTTAGAAATTTTAACTTATAGTGAAAAAATAAATAAACAAAGAGAACTATGTAAACTTTAATTTTTTCGGTTTAAATATTTCGTTTCATATTAGTAAGTATTATAGTTTACAAAAATCCTTGCTATTATTAATATAAATATTATATATTTCTTAGTTGTTTTTCCAAGCTTCTAAAACAGATATAAATTTTTCAAAAAAATATATACTTAGTTAAAATTTTACGTATTCGTCATTTTTATCTACTCGACTAACATAATCTCAATCTAATGCTGATTTTACTTTAAAACAAAAAAAAATATTAAGTTTTTAACGCTCTTACTCATACTGTTAATACCTTGCACATGACCGTTCATTTACACGCGCTCAAGCTGTCGCTGTCGCTGTCGCTTTTGTTTTTGTTTTTTCGTTTGTTTTTTGTTTTTGTTGTATGCAGGCGTATAGCGCATTAAATGCTTTGTCAATTTGTTTGGCGCTTACAATGATTGCCTCGACGAAATTTACGCGGCTCATGATGTGAAATTCAATAAATTCGTAGAATAACTGAATAAATGCAAATACTAAGTACTTTTGTGGATTTTCAATGCATGCTAACTGTGCTCCAGCACAAAGCTGCCGAACGCTTTTCATGGCTTAAATGCGTGACACAAACAAACAAACAAACAAACAAATGGCTGTAAACACACACAAAGCAAGCAAGTATGTAAATGAGTCTTATACACGCACACACATGTAGTTATGTGTGTGTGTATATTGCATAAATGCATATTTTGTTCGTTGCTGCGTCGATTTGCTGCATATTCAAGTGTGAAATTTATTCACAAAATATTTTGTCGCTTTTGTATTTTGTCATTTATTGGTTTAACCTTAAACGCGTATTGTTTATGAAAATTGTTTTCACATGTCCACATGCACACATTTTCGTCGCATTTTTACACATGTGTTCTACTCACACAAGTTTGCGCATGTATGTACGTTTATGTATATGTGTAGACATTGGTCACTTTCATACAGAATAAATCGTGGAGTATAATAAATAATGCTTGAACGATCCTTTTATGACAATATTTTTGCAAAAATTTAATTTCTTTTCAGCTTGCATAGAAAAATGCATATATCCAAACCTATAAGTTCACAAATATGCGATAAATTTTTAATCGAAGTAGTTGAAGAATGCAAAATATTGTCAAATTTTTAAAAGAACTAAGTTTGGTGTGTTGATGTGTAACATATTAGGCTGCAATTGTTATATAAATTGGTGAGAAATACGATTTAGAAAACAGTTTGCAACTTTATTCACCAGTCTTAATAAATTATGGAAATATTAAAGATTTTTGTTTGTTCAAATTATGACTTTTTAATACATTTGCACAATTTTTGTTTAGAAAAATTATATTTTTAGCATTTTTAAATGTAGTGCGAACTTCTGAGGAGTTGCATAGAATGCTTGTCGAGAAATATGGTGAACACGCTCCATCAGAAGCGACATGCAAAAGATGGTTTCAATGTTTCAAGAATAATAATTTTGATGTGATGAATGAAGAAGGTGGAAGAGCACCAAAACTGTTTGAAGACGCCGAGTTTCCGAGAAAAATAGAAAAAGGAAAGAACACTTGTAAAATTGTATTTCAAAGATGTGAAAGAAAATCAGTTTTGAATTAAGTTTTCACTGGCGATAAAAAATGGATTTATTTTAAGAATCCTGAAGGAGAAAATTATGGGTTAACCATCAATATCGAGTGGAAAACACATCGATTCTCTAATAAGGTATTGCTATGCGTTTGGTGGGATCAAACGGTTGCGGTATATAATGAGCTTCAAAAGCCTGGTGAAACTGTTAATACTAATCGCTACAGAAATAATCAATTTGAACCAAGCATTGCTCGAAAAACGACAAAAATGAGCTGGAAGACGCGGTAAAATAATTTTTTTAACAGGACAATGCACCTGCATACAAAGAAAAATCGCTTATAGAGATATACAAAGTACTTGGCTGGGAGCTGCTACCCTAACCGATATATTTTCCAGATTTGGCCCCTTCCGTTTATCATTTGTTTTCATCGAAAGGACTCGCATTGACATTCTAGTCAGAGTTGAAGATTGTGTGCCTGATTGGTTTGCTTCAAAGGACGAACATTTCTATTGGCATGGCTTCCACAAATTGCCAGAAAGTTGGTCAATTTGTATAAAAGGCAGCGATTTATAATCTAATTACAAGTTTTTTGACCTTCCCTCTCAAAACTAATATTTAATTTTCACAAAAAAATAATTTCATTCCAGTATATCTGGTAGTTCATTTAAATACAAGGTGCCAAAGTAAACAGAACTTTTTTGAAGCTAGCACCCTCTGGTGGCGCCTCGTGTGTTAGAATCTGTCATCTTTATCGTTTGTCTAGTGAGAATTTCATGACATTTCATATATTGGAAGTGTAGTTATTGCGTTTTAAGTGTCAGTATGTTTGTGTCATCGGTGCGAAAATGAGCCTCGAACAAAGAGCCAACATTAAATTTTGTTTTAAAATTGGTAAAACTTTGACCGAAACGTTTCAATTGATGAAACAAGTTCATGGCAATGATTGCCTATCCCGTGGCAGAGTGCACAAATTGACTGATAACTAAAAATTTCTCATTCGAAGGACAGACTGTGAGCGATTATTTGACCAAAAATCAAATTTTATCATGTTATTCCCGTATTCACCTGATATGGAACCGTGCGACTTCTTCCTTTTCAGAAAAATGCATTTGCCCACGAAAGGATAGCGTTATGCAGATGTAGAGGCCATTCAAAAGGCTTGAACCGGCATACTGGCGGTCATACCGGCCAACGAGCTAAAACTGTCGTTCGACATGCTTTTGGACCATGCAAAAAGCTGTATTAAAGCAGAAGGAGAACAAAATTACTTGATTTTGCTGAAAAAACCATTTGTTCTGTTTTGTTTTTTAAGTCCTCTTTACTTTGGAGCGCACCTTGTAGCTTCAAATACTTTGAGGCTCATTTCGGCTCTTTAGTCCGATTTTTTGAAAAAATAATGTATTTGTTACTGTTATAGCTCCGTCTGTAAATCAATTTACTATACTTAAATGTTTCTAAGTAAAACATAAAAAACTTTGGCATACAGAGCGTATGATTAACATGAAACGCTTCGAAAGGCCGTGTCAAATTAAGATTTCAGGCTAAGCTTTGTGTTCAACACACGAGTGTGAAGTAAAATTTATGCGAAACATATATATTTGAGATAAAAATATGTTTGAATTCAATGTTTCGGGCAAACAAATGTTTTGAATTTTATTTTGACATACTTTTCATAGCATACCAAGCGCAGCACACTTGTTGTTGTTGTGTATATTTATTGTATTTAAATCAAAACTTTCACTTTTTGATGTTTTAAAGTAATGTCTTTTAATTAGAATACAAGTTCTTATTGTATTACTTCAAATAATTGTTTCGGTCCGACAGAACGTATGAGTAACATTGCATGTGTTCGATATCATAGTGTGAAATTCTCATCAGCAGCTCAACTTTTGATGTAAACTGCATGCCAAAAAATAAAACTATATGCTACATATAATATTAGATTCCAAATTTTACCTTAATAGATTTTTTTTGCGTTTTAGGGTATGTTTCATATTACCTCAGGCTATGACTTCTACTTGTGGTGTAAAATATGTTTTCTTTAGTAGTAAATTTCAAGAAACATTGTTGTTAATTTTAGTTTTAAGCCAGTATTTTGTGTTAAACATAAGATCTGTTTTCATGTGAGTAAATACTTCTAAATAATTGTTGGTGAATCTGCAGTGTATATGAGAGATATTGATGTCACTGCATATAGAAAAGTTTCTAATAATGTTGAAACCGCTTATTAAACAAAAAATTTCAAAAAAGTCAGTGTACAGTAATTAATTAAACTGTGTAATTTACTATTTAAACAAAGACATATTTACTATTTAAAGACAGAAATAATATTTAAAGTCAATAATATGCATTCCTCATTATTGTTTAGTTAGTTCGCTCTATAAAAATTAGTAGTACCTATTTGGTATTTGGTAGTATGTGTTTGTTAGTTTTAATCAAGTTAGCAATATTAAGTTGCGCTTAAAAGACTTCGTATACTTTGGCTAGGCGGGGCGTATGAGTAACATGGCAAAATTAAGATAGAGTGGCAGATGCCGATGAAACTGCTAATATAGCCAACACTGAGAGCAAAATATAATTATTAATAAGCGTTAAGTAAACAAAAAAAAATTATTTTTAGCTTTATTTTTTTTAATCGAAGCAAGTTTAATTGCAAAAGGATAACATACTAGGTCAATTATATTCAAAATAATATGACAACTTAAATTTTTAGTTAAATTATGCTCTAAGTATTAGTATTAATAATAATTAAGAGTCAATATTCGTTTGATTAACTCAAATTTACAATATCAAACAGCTTTAAGTTATATTGCATTTTTGGCTCTACAGGGCGTATGAGTGATTGCGAACATATTTGGTTGTGATAATGAATATACATATATAGACTTATGTACAAGTATGTATACATTTAGTAAGTGCTGATAAATATTTATTTCTCCTCAAGAAGCTGACATATCGGTTTTGCCGATATCGGAACACTGTAGCATATAGCTGCCATACAAACTAAACGCTGGGAATCAAGTCTTTGTATGGCAAACTTTTTCATTTGACGAGATATCTCCACCCAATTAGGCATGGATTATTTTACAAGTGAATGCTATAGTCTCGGAAGAAATTGTTCAGATCGAGTCACTATAGCATATGGCTGCCATACAAACAGGCCGATCAAAATCTAGTTGAATCTTTTGTACGCGTGAAGGGTATTATTGACTTGGTGCACGGTTGTTAAGGTTTTTAATTATTTTATATTAAATTTAAAAATACAAATAAAATTTTATCAAAAATTAAAATTATTTCTCGCTTGGCATATCATTCTTCTAAAATGCTTTCTGTATCGAAGGATCTAAATAACATTTTTGAGGTAAAATGTGATTTTACCTTTTTTGATGTTATAAAAGTTGCCTAAAATGGCGTTTTACAGTACTTCTCACAATTATGAATGAGAAAAATGTTCATAATATCATAAAATCTAAGAAACGCCACCTAAAGTGGACAGTAAATATTTTATATGCAAACATTTTGCAAATTTAAGGTTGTGCCTTTGATGCGCTAGATCCAATATTAATAAGTGCTATTAGTTACGATAGAAAAACAAACATAAATATGTAATCTTAAAATATATATGTAAATATAATTGGAAAATATAATGCTATAACATCTTCCACTCTCACGTACCAGCACTTGCCTGCGCTGCACTTAAAAACTCGCCAACAACAAATTTCGGCTGCTCGCATTTTATTTGCAAATTTTAAAAGCATAAAGTATATTTAATGCTTCGCCAAATTCAATTATACGCACAAAAGGCGAAGCAGAGCCAACAGCTGTATGCTGTGGCAGTGAACGGAAGGATCAGCACGTTTTTTCTATAAAAGCTACAACAACTACAACCGTTTACAGTTGGTACAGTTCTCTTCATCAGCTCAAAGCTTTACGTTGCGTAGCACTAAGTAATATGCAAATCGAGTGCGACCAAAAACAAAAAGCAAAAAAGTAGCAGAAAGAATTAAGTAAAATCTGCGTTGGAGAAGGGTATGTCATGCTAAATGTCCTTTCCACGGCTGCGCAGCTCGACAACGTTGCGGCAAAAATCCCTCAATTATCATATTAAATCCGAAAGTGTGGCAGCGACCACGCCTTGCACAATGTGCACGTGCAGTTGCACACACACGCACACACATAAACATCTATATGTAAACAGCTATATGCTTCAAGCTTATAGCAGGCATAATGTGGGTGTGGTCGCTTTGTTGGTGCTGGTCATTCTGAATGTTGTCTACATTAAATTTTACTTTCTTTATTGCTGGCAGACTACTGCCACTCAAAAAATTGTGAAAATGAAAGACTTCGGAGCTGGTAAATGTTTCTTGGTTGGCAGCTGGTGTGAGCGTTTTGGGTGTTAAATAAACGCTCACACTATGATGATGATTATAGGTTAGAATTATGCCAGCTGTAGGGCGTTTGCTGTGCTGAATTTGCATGCAGCTTTCGTAAAATCCGCCGTTATTTCAAGAAATGTTGGGGCCCATTAGATAAAGTGGAGTTTAGAGTGTGCTAAATGATGCTTTATCTCTAGTTATAATTATTGTCTCATAAAATTTGTTTTGCATATCTTAAATTTATAAGTATTATGAGAGTGAAATATTTTCGATTTGCTATTAAAAATCTAAGACCAAAAAGCAAAAGCATCTGCTTACCATGTATTGGGCGATCCGGCGGCATAAAAAGCTGTCTTATGCCTAAGTCTGTACAACGTAGTCATATGTTTAGCAGCAGAATGGTGTGTAGCCCTAGATCTTGAGAGAGAAATAGGTTGTGCCGAGCATCTGCCTAAACTTTAACTTATCAATAAATAACCAAGCCTTAAGGAGGATCACAACGCCAAACTTGGCGTGGTACTATCACCTTAAAGTAGTCAACCTGTTTTCATACATGGTTAACATTAGACCGTATTCTGTCCTACCTCCGTTTAGCCAATATGGAGAGTTTATAATTGTTGCCCCCCTGATCGTTTGTTTAACATATGTACATACTTGTGTATCGAATATGCAGATAGTTGCGAATACTCTGCGGCTCTCAACTTTAAACGCACTTTTCCTGAAACGCCTCTTTCAGTAGCGGTAGAGACAACTTTTTCGAAACGGCGGAATGGATTGACTAAAATTTTTATAACACTCTTTTAGATACATTTCTCAAGTATGAAGAACAATTTCTCGCTTTTCCAGCTTTGAAAACACGAAAAACGACTTTTTTTTGGAGAAGTCGCCAGTTTGGCAAAAAACATTTTGATTAGTCAATTTTGCATTTAAGATAACTTTAAGCAGAAGAGTCTTCTTTACCGTCAGACATATTTATACTCTCGCAACAAAGTTTCTAAGGAGAGTATAATAGTTTTGTTCACATAACGGTTGTTTGTAAGTCCTAAAACTAAAAGAGTCAGATATAGGGTTATATAAACTAAAGTGATCAGGGTGACGAGTAGAGTTGAAATCCGGATGTTCGTCTGTCCGTCCTTCCGTCCGTGCCAGCTGTAACTTGAGTAAAAATTGAGATATCATGGGCTCCATAAGAAGGTTAAGTTCGAAGATGGGCAAAATCGGCCCACTGCCACACCCACAAAATGGCGAAAACGGAAAACCTATATAGTGTCATAACTAAGCCATAAATAAAGATATTAAAGTGAAATTTGGCACAAAGGATCACATTAGGGAGGAGATATTTGGACGTAATTTTTTTGGAAAAGTGGCCGTGGTCCCGCCCCCTACTAAGTTTTTTGTACATATCTCGGAAACTACTGTAGCTATGTCAACCAAACTCTGCAGAGTCGTTTCCTTCAGGCATTTCCATATACAGTTCAAAAACGGAAGAAATCGGATAATAACCACGCCCACCTTCCATACAAAGGTTATGTTGAAAATCACTAAAAGTGCGTTAACCGACTAACAGAAAACGTCAGAAACACTAAATTTTACGGAAAAAATGGCAGAAGGAAGCTGCACCCAGGCTTTTTTTAAAAATTGAAAATGGGCGTGGCGTCGCCCACTTATGGACCAAAAACCATATCTCAGGAACTACTATACTGATTTCAATGAAATTCGGTGTATAATATTTTCTAAACACTCTGATGATATGTACGAAATATGGGTGAAATCGGTTCACAACCACGCCTTCTTCCAATATAACGCCATTTTGAATTCCATCTGATGCCTTCTCTTTATAATATATACATTAGGAACCAATGATGATAGCGGAATAAAACTTTACACAAATACGGTATTTGAAAAATACGTAAATGACGTATAATGAAATCTCGATTATCACTTTATCATGCGAGAGTATAAAATGTTCGGTGACACCCGAACTTAGCCCTTCCTTACTTGTTTTTCGAAGGTATTGCTGTGGTTGATGTTGTAGCGGTTATTTAATGCTTGCTAAGGTGGTAAGGTTCTGATTGAAGACGCAGGAAAGCTGTGTTAGAGAAGTAGGCATGCAAAGAAGTGGTTAGAGTCATTCGGGGACTCATTGCATGCAGAATAAATATTTGAATTCTGGATAAGTACGAGTTTCCCCGGCTACATTATCCAGAACGGAGCATCTGAAGGGTCACTATAGATTATCGGATCAACTTGAGCTCTTTGTCTGCAATGGATACTGGTTTGACGCCAAGTACGACATTCACTGAAACGGAGTCAGTGAAGTTTTTCATGTCTTTACTGTGAATGACAGTCAATATCGACACATATTTGGTTGCGCCTGTAGTCTGGTCGGCGTACTGTTAGATGTCGTCGACATCATTAAGGAAAGAGCACTTGTTCCTATCAGGCGATTACGCTTCAAGCAGTCAATCTCAGGAAAGGTTGCTACAAAAACATCTCCGCAGATCGTGCTTGGAAAGGAGAGCATTATGTTTCTTGATTGCAAGCCTGCAGGACTTACTATGTACAAGTATGTCTACCACAGGAGACATCAAGAGGCTTCTTGTATTTGGAGAGTTTCATGGATATTGGCTAAAAGAGCAAAAAAATCCATTTTTATTTCGAATGATTATTAAGGTATAATAAATTCTGTTAATATGCAGTTTTTCATTAAATAATAAAATTGATTAAAGGAAATAAGAAATAAAAAAAAAATTCAAAAGAAAATGACATATCCTAATATAATAACTGAACGATTACCCGCCACAAGTCCAGTTTATCGAATGCATATGCATTACTTTATCAATATTTGAACAATTACATAAGAAATCTAATTAATTGGAATTTGAAATTCATCTATCTTGGATGCTTGAAGGAAGAACTGAATTGCATGCATTTAGTCCTTTCTTCGAAGTGGGAACCCGCCGTTGGAAACTCAGCTTAATTCAGCTCATTCTTTTATTCAATCACATCAAATTACGTAATTAATTTATTTGGCAGTGCAAGCTCACAAATTATGTTGTGAGACAAAAAATGGAAGGAATATTCATTAGATGAAATCTTTACAGGCAATTTTCTTCCATGAACAGATATTGAAAGCGGAAATTAGTTTCTATACCTAACCATTCACTATATTAGTGTTAAGTGAAGTGTCATCGCGCAAACATATAAATCACATATTTAATTGTAATTCGAGTCTACACACATATATAACAGCAATTTTGTACGAAATTCCGGCAAATCCAATTTGCATTAGCTTCGTGTCGAAACAATTTGCCTTTTGCGTTTAATTCTTATTTTACGCCTCGGTATTTGTTCTCTTTTATTTGCCCAATATTTTACTCATCAGCATTTAGAATGGCCGGCCAACAATGGCAGAACACCAACTAGTGGCCACCAATGGGCTTGTGGTGGTCGCCATCAGGCGTATTAAATTAGTGATTATGTTGCTGCCGCTTGTGATTATGCGCTCAACGGAATGTGTGCACCAAACAAATACTCATGCTAAGTGTGGTGTAATTTCTGCTTACTCTAACTTTGTTTAATATTGCGCGAATTTGACTGTGGAGGAGGGTAAATATTTGTAGGTACCCCTTAGGAATATGGTACTCTTTCTACCTCACTTTATCCCTCTGAAAATTAATATAATCTAGTTTGAGCCAAAAAGCATTATAGCAAATATTGTTATGTATGCGTTTAAATGTGAGAATTTTTTGTTATACAAAAATTTTATTTTTAATTTATTTTTAATATTTTCAATTTCTTCAAAACTTTCTGTTATGAGAATTAGTAAACAAAAATTATGTCTGGAGTTAAAAATGAGCTATGGTATGTTTACAATATAATTAAGCCTCTGGTTAGCGCAAGAAAGTCAAATCTCCATTAAACAATTTTTTTTCCTACAGGGTCGTTTAATAATATTGCACAAAATCTCCCTTCAATTATTTTGGGTACTTCATTTTTTCAATTCCACATTTTTATTCAACTATCATGATATTACGCTAATAATGCGTTTGAGCTAAGTAAATTTAAGACAATTTTTATTACCGACCGACTTTCTTATTCTGTGGAGCAGTGTGAGCATGTCTTTCAAGCAACTAATGGGCGTTAATTGGTATTACTTTGTTAAATGTGACGTGTAAAATAAATTCTAAATGATTTTAGTACATAAAAAAAGATTTTAGATTAAGTGATTTATTATTTCATCTGAAAGACGCTTTTAAACAACAGTTATAGGAACGGAGGAAAAGTAAAGACAAAACTCCATCTTTATTGAATTCACAGGCAGTGTGTGTTTTAGTGTCGAGTGACTTATGAGTACATTGGGTCGTTGGGTTTGTGGAGGGCAGCCTACACTTCAGATTCTATCTAGAAGGCATTTTTACATCAGAAGCACCTATCTGATAGACGGGGTTGTTTTTGTGGGCTGTGGTAGAAGACTGGGTGCATGTATTTGCAGAATTCCCGGTGTACTCGGACATAAGGGATCTCGGTGGTATGGGGATTAACTAACTGATGAACATTTAGATGTTAGCAGTGTGATTTCCACTAGTCGGAATGCCGAACAGTTAGGATCATTTGCGTGTGAATTCTTTAGTGGATTTACATTGTAACCAGTTGTCGGACCCAAAGTACGGCAGAGGTTTTGAATGGGACTCGAACCCTACTAAGGTGGTTAGTGTGTCCATTCTACACTGCCGGACATTTTCAGTACCAATTGGCAGTGTTCGATGGACAATATTTGCATGGTAGGATTCGAGGCCCATCTTAAACACCAGTCGTTGTACTTGTAAGTAGCAGAACTGTTGAAGTTGTTCAAGTAGTTTCTTCCTTACTTTGTTTAATTTAAGTGGATCATTTAATGCTTTCATATTCTGCTCACGAATGATTTACAAATTTTCCGAGGTTACATCAAAACTGTATTCAAAATAGCAAGAAAATATTTTCTAAATAATTTTTCTATGAGAAACGTTCACGTGGTTACACATTTTTATTTACTTTTTGAAAGTTCCAAATATTTTCGATGAGGCTCTTGAGAGCCTAATTTAATATTTTAATATCGCTTGGTATCAACATCAAGTGCAGTTAACTTACTCGTTGCTTTCAGAGGAAACTTTTGAAGAAAAGTGCAGATGTTAAAAAATAGCGACCAGAAAAGTGGCGAATCGAAGGCGTCTGATGTGTATATGACGCGATATAATGCAAGTATCGTAGTGTGATAAAATGCTATGTGATTTAAAATGTTATTATGATCCGCTTTGATTTGATTTAATTTGGAATGAATGAATGATGATGCATGTTGCGATGTGTTTGGAATATCACATGATACTTTGTAACGATGTGATAAAATGTCTTCAGTGCAAGAGGAAACGAGCTTCAGCTGCACCGAAGCAGTAATACCCTTCATAGGTTCAATTTTTTTTACAATAACCTGATTTTGATCGGCCAGTTTGTGGGGCAACTACATATTGTATATGTATACAGTGACACGATCTGAAAACTTTCTTCGCAATGTCTTCGAGTTGCTTTAGACTATATTTTTAATCTAAAAATTCTTGTATACTTGTATATCTCATCAAATGATAAGGTTTTTCATATGAGCCTTTAATTCTGATCGTTCACTCTGTATGAGAACTATATGCTATAGTAATGCGCTAAGAAGCTTCTTGAAAAGAAAAGAGTGTGTGCAAAATTTCAGATTCATATCTCAATAAATTTATATTTTATAGGATGTCCGACGTTTCCCTCTAGGCATACTGCTGTGGGCGAAAAATAGTAATACTTTTCAATATAAATTACCCATTCATCGAAACATGTTTTTTTTTGATTGATATGATTGTCAGTGATAACTGTGATAAACTTCACAGCAAAACAATTATTAGTGTTTAGTATACGATTGTCTTTATTAAGCACATAAAGTGTATTCGGCGATTTTTACGATGAGCGAAAAGAAATTTTGTGTACGGAATCATATTTCTGGTACCGAAACATTCAAAATATTAAAAAAAGGCTTTTGGTAATGAATGGTTGTCTGGTTATTCAAAGAGGGTCGAGAACGCGTTGACGACGAACCACGTCCAGCATGGTCATTCATATCAACCGATGATAAACACGACAATAAAATAAGGAAATTGGTGCTTCAGAATCGACGAATAACAGTCAGAAATCTTGCTGGCAATAAGTCTTGGATCTATGCTTACGACCCCAGAAACAGACGATCAATCGGCCGAATATCGTGGCAAAGGTGAGTCGAAGCCGAAAAAACCACGTCAAAAATCAAGGTTATGTTAGATCGTTAAGGTCTGGTGCACTCTGAGTTCCTTCCGAAAAGCCAAAGGATTACTATTTGAGTGGTATGCGCCACTTGTGGGAGGCTATTCGCAAAAAGAGGCCGGAATTATGGGCCGACAACTCTTGGTTTTTACACCACGATGATGTACTGCATTGATTCTTCGTTAGTTTTTCGCCAAATTTTCAACCAATATCGTGCTGTAAACACGCTATTCGCTGGAGTTAGCTCCGTGTGGCTTATGGCTATGCAGCAAACTCAAACGACTGCTCCGGGAAAACGGAATTAGTTAATTGAAGGCATTATGAGCAAAATAGTAAGAATTTTGTATATCATATAAACGCATATACGTTGTGATGGGATGCCGTTTGATCATATATGAGATGTTATCATCCACGGTATTGTGCTGTGCTGCATTATAATGTTATAAGATGTGAAGTTATGGAGTTTTTAAACATTTGTATCATTTAAAAAACTACATCATATGATCAGATTTGATGATGTGAAGAGCGATCAAATATCTAATTGGCTTATTAATAAGTTAGATAGAGTATTTATATTTACATACCAAGCGTGATTTATGGTTAAACTTTTTATTTAAAAATATACATTTAGTATTCCAATATAAAATACTAGAATCATAGGACCAAATTATATACAAAAATACATATTCCGAATATAATATTATAACAAGCTATTTTTCTATCGATAAATATATGTATATATATAAAGATATCAATATACTCACTTATTATACAGCACAATATCCGGCAGCCAAATGTGTTCGGATGGCACGTGCAATGTATCCACACCGCCATAATCATCAGGATTCCATTTTAATTTGTAGTCATTCCATTCCTACGACACGAAAATAAAAGCGTACAGAAAATGAGAACAATACATAAGCAATATTAGGCAGGCAGTAAAACAAATACAATAACAACAATACACAATACAGTCAAACCGCAAATATGATTATCGATGACAGATACTTAATGAGGAAAATTGCCAGACAACACGCGCGTTTGCCTCGCACACGAATCTATACAAACACACAACATATTTATATATACATACTTGCATGTATATTTATATATTTAAATGTAGAAGCATTTATAATTTCATGTATAACTTAACGTGTACACATGTAAACGTTGACAACCCAAATTGCTCTCGAAAAGGTGGAATGCGAAACAATGTTTTCGCAAAAATTTCGCTTTTTAATATGCACAAATGACAGTTATTCGGATGCATACATTAATATTCCACGGGTGCAACACGTGTACATAGATAATACGCTTAAAATTTGTTGTGGATTAATTTTATAATTTCATAACAAATGGATATTGGCGCTACTTATTGTTTAATTAATTATGCATCATTGTTTTGAAATGTTATGAATATTTATTTGAAACTAATTAAGTGAATATTATTGAAAAATAAAAAATATATAAAAAGAAGAAAAAAACGCTAATTTCGGTTGCACGTAGCTATAATATCCTTCACAAACAAAAAAAAATCCGCAGAAAAATTTTATTTTGAGCGGTCGGCTTGTATGGCAGCCAAATTGATTCTAATATTGTACCGTTAAGTTAAGAAAAAACAATATAAATTTTTGTTTCAGAAATAAAAAAGTTTTTCTTTTAAGAACTTGATCCTGAACGTTTAGTTTGTATGGCAACTATGTGCTGTAATGGTCTGATATTGATAGTTCCAACAAATGAGCCGCTTGTTAACCCTTTTATGTCAGAATAAAAGTGGGTGTGGTTAAACATATTTTGAGGGCACAAGATTATTAGTTGAGCCTGAAGCAAACACAGCTTTTTGGGGGGGTTGCAACATAAATGTACCTTACATTTTGAGCATTTGGATTCCGGAATGCCGGTTTAACAAAGTCTGCACCTTCATTTTCCTTCCCATTCCACCCAATAATCGTTTCGATTTAGAAGCATGGATTTTGGATGTTCAGAAATGTACGATCTCTTTGATGTTGACTTAAATGAAACGTCTGTTACTGAAGATGATGCTGCTCATGCTGGAGACGCTGGTACTGAATTGTCGAAGCAGATGCTGATGGACGACCTCTTTTCCGTGAATTCATTTATGTAATATTCGACGAGTGTAGGAACTCGTTTGCAGTACTCAATCGGAAATCCAACAATGACATATGCTTTGTATTTTCGTCTAGGCCCTTGAGGTGTCGTCTATATAGCAACCAACTATTTATTACTGCTGTGTTGAGGCACCAGTATACGATTCTCATATATCATTTTTTGAGCGGTGGTTGATTTTATTATTATTTGTTTTAGACTGTTGCGCCCTGTATATTTAATCATTTATTCATCATCTGATTTTATGTTCTTCCTGGTCTATTTGGTTGCATTTCTCCTTCATTTTTTTTATTCAGTAATATACGTATTTTGTAAAGTTTGTCGTAATTACATGATCCACATTCAGGCTGTTGAGTATTATCATTTATATGAAAAGCTTCTTAGAAAAAGGACCTGTGAAAATTTTCAGAGCGATAACTCCAAAACTGGGATACTCAGCTGAGTTCAGTTCGTCACGCGGATCATTATATTGTGTATAGAGTCTCCAACGTTTCCTTTTGGGTGTTATAAGCTTCGTAGTCAACTTTGAATAAGTTGTTCAGGGTATAAAAACTTTTCATTTTATTACCTGGAAGTATGTTCTATATATGAAGGCACTTTTAAATTTTACTAGTATTACGAAATAGTGAAAAAAGAAGTGATCCTCCCTTTTAAAGATTCCGAACTTTAAGGTCGCCTCTCACATATATTTCTTTCAAATTCGTCAACTAAGCGAAACAATTCGAATTGACTGAAATACTACGTTTTGATCTAAAGTGTATGAAAATTTATGGATATGAATAGAATATCAATCAACATTGGTTTGATTATTCTGTTTAAATGGTTTTTAGCATGCGGATACATTTTTGAGTTACCTAAAAATGAAGATTAGCTACAATTTTTTATTTGTCCTTAGTACTAAAAATATTTCACAATTAAACTTTTGCAAATATGTCAAGTGTGATTTTGAAGTTGCAGACCACATCGAAACAGCGGATTTTACTAAAATACGTTCCACCTCATAACTATACATACAAGAATTCTAATCTTCTTCTTTATTGGCATAGATACCGCTTACGCGATTATAGCCAAAATGTTCCGGTATTCTACTACTGAATTTATTCCATTAAATTATTGTATTTACTTTTGCAAAGAGGTGTGGATTATAGAGTCTTGTTTTTTACGAGGTGTGTTCAAAAAGTATCGCGAATTTTGTGTTTTTTTCAAAAATTATTTATTTATTTATGAATATCTATTTTGTCCCCTTCAAAGTAATCCCCATGAGATATTATACACTTGTGCCAACGGTTTTTCCAATCTTCGAAGCACTTCAAAAAATCATTTTTTTTATCTTCTTCGGCTCCTCCTTCGATGCCGTCTTTATCTCGTCAAGAGAAGCGTAACGTCGTCCTTTCATGGGCCTCTTCAGTTTAGGGAACAAAAAAAAGTCGCAGGGGGCCAGATCTGGGGAATACGGTGGCTGCGGCATCATTAGCGTGTTGTTTTTGGCCAAAAAGTCGCGCACAAGCAACGATGTTTGAGCAGGGGCGTTATTGTGGTGCAAAAGCCAATTTTTGTTCTTCTACAAATCCGGGGGTTTCTGGCGGATTGCTTCTCGCAAATTGCGCATAACTTGGCAATCGATATGTTTAGGTCCTCAGCAACTTCTCTAACGGTGATTCGACGATTGGCCTATACCATTTTCTCCACTTCATTAATTTTTTCGTCTGTGTGCTCGGGCGTCCGGCACGCTCTTCATCGTTCACATCTTCTCGGCCTTCTGAGAACATTTTGTACCACCGATAAACGTTGCTTCGGTCCAAGCTAGCTTCTCCGTATGCCACAGTCAACATTCGGAATGCATCCGCGCAATTAATTTCGTTTTTCACACAAAATTTGATACAGGTTCCTTGATCTATTTTTTTGAATAGGTAAAAATCGAAGACGATCCAAAACACGTGCAAGCAAAGCAGCTGTCAACAATTAAATGAACATTCAAAATGGCCGAGCTTGTCGGCATAAGTGAGCGACATGAGTACCAACATAACGCCACAAAAAATTCGAAATTCGAATATACATACGTCACCCGCGAAAATTCAAAATTCGCGATACTTTTTGAACACACCTCGTATTTATTGACCTAAAGGTTCCAAACAGGTGGCAGCCCTGAAAATATTGCAAAGAGAATATTTTCTTAAAACTCGTTATTTTGATACAAAAATTATAGTTTCTTTTATGTTTTGAATTTTCGCAACAAAGCTTTTTGGAAAAGGTGGCAATCTTAAAAAATTCACTTCATTAAATTGTTGAATTTACCTTTACAAAAAGGTCTAGACTGTGATGTATTTATTTGGTTATTTACTGACTTAAAATTTTTCCACAGGTGGCAACCCTAAAAATATTGTCAATTGCATATTTTCTTGAAACGCGTTATTTTGATATACAAATTATAGTATTTATTTATGATTTTTCGCAACGAAAAGTATTTAAAAAGGTGGCAACCTTACAAAATTAATTTTATTAAAATATTGCATATATGTACATACTCTTGCAAAAACGTGTAGATTGTGGTGTCTTTATTTTTTAATTTACTGACTTTAGATTTCCAAACAGGTGGCAATCCTCCTTTGCATAAATATTCGTATATAAATTTTTCTAAAACCATTCTCTTTTCATTGCAGCTTTGTCATTTTTAATTTTAAAAAATTATAACTTTTATTGCATTGTTCAGGTGGCAACCTTTCTTAAAAATGTAAGCCGCACAGTGTTGCGAAAACGGAATTTTTTGGAAATCATATTGCCTAAACTGTAATTTTAATTGTATCGATGAGAAACTTCTACAGATTGGTCAGAATGAAATCCCAAACCGAATGAGTGAAAAAAAATTTACACCGAAAAAAATTGTTGGGTCAAATTTTCAACAAAAGTCAAAAAAAAAAGTTGTTCGAAAAATTTACAAAAAAAAATTATTTTAATTCTTCTTTTATTTCTGATAAATGCCCTATGATTAGTTTTTTAAATTCCTGCCTCCAATGCTTCTTCTGATAGTTGCCCAATGGGGCAAATGAACGAATTATTTCGAAAACCAATATGATTAAATTACTCAATAAGTGATTCCGAGAATTTCCGTTCAATTTCTATGGAATAAATACTGAGAGTGATATACTAAAATCGCTATAACTCCCAGGAGGGCAGGTATGGGCAGCTGATTTTTTCACAGTTCGTTAAAAACAAATTATGTAACATTTCTATAGTGGTTTAGAAGTAGGACTCTCTGGGACTTTTTAGATATTGCCTACCTAACCCAAATTTAAAGGAAAAATGGACCTTTAGTCGGGTTTTCGCTCTAAAAACGGTGCATATGAAAATGTCTCAAACAACATTCCTTTGTTTTACAGAAGATACTTGTCCGAAGGCAGATTTGTTTTCCGAATCAAAATATCTGTCACCAAAATCAAATGAGATCATTTTGAATACAGCCCTGAAATCCCCTCTTTTCGTGAAAATTTTGGAAATTTGACTTCTAAAATCAATTCAAAATCAACGGGCCAACATAAAAATAAGCTTTATGTGTTTTTTGTTTACTTGGAATATCTGTGACAAAATTGCATCATTAAAAACACTGAAAAAAATAATCGGAGAAAAGTTACTTTTCCACTAGCCGCAACACAGTGAGCCGCCTTTGTTTTCAAAAACTTCTTATCCGGTTTTTTAATTCAGGTTCATTATTTTGCGTATTTTGTAAAATTGAAATTTGTAACATATGGCAATACTCCTCAATAACACTTTAACTGCTGCTAAACTAAAATATAAATTTCTTTTTTTATTGAGAACAAAGTGCCTTAGTGAACGGTTATACATTTATATACATATACTATGTAATTTTTTTCCAAAACACATTTATTCAAAAAAAGCGTTCAGCCAGCGGAAATATGTATATTAAAACCAACAATTTATAACAATTTCCAACCACTCAATAAAACAATGAACCCGGAAGTATACATTTACACAATTGAAATATTTTCCGGTTAATTAGGCTTACAACAACTCAGTACATTGCTATAATTTGCAACAATGCACCCTTTATTTTATAATTTCGACGTTTTTATTTTTTCGTTTCTGCCTTCATTCACCCTCTCAGCCGCTCCCGCCGTCACTGTCACTTCCTCCGCTCTTAATTTGCGCAAATAGTGAAATAATTGAAAGACAATTTACAGTTTGTTGCAATAGTTGTTGCACGCTGTCATTTGGCCGCACTTGCAGCACACTTCATTGCCATTGCACTCCACGTCAATTTGTGCTAAGCTGATTGCATCACATTTAAATTCACTTAATTTTATTTAACTTGATTCTCTTTCACTTCGTTTTCATCCACTTTAATTTATTTGAATTTGGAGAGTACGTATGTACATACCTTTAGTATTTCGCTTTGCTTGTTTTTCTGAGGGCGAAATTGAATTTATTTGACAATGTCCATTTGTCAACCTTTTGTTTGTACATGTATATATGTATGTATGTTGAAAGTGATAAACAAGTAGTTTTGCATTTGTAATCTAATCTGTCTCTTTACTTATTATAGTTTCATTGCGAGGAGGGAAGGTTGATCGCCTGGTATTGACGTACTGTGGAAATGCCTTCGTGCTTTAATTTGATTAGTTAGCCACTTGAGACATACCGCTGGATGTTCAGCCTAGGTTATATTGCTGAAAACGTTCGATAATATTTATACATATATCTCAAAAAAGCATCAGACGCTTCGCATTCATTAATAAAGGACGAGCACTATTGTAATTTGTAAGTTATCGACCGAGGGGTGCGGATTTTAAAGCTAAATTTTTCAGTGTTAATTTTTGGATAACAATGTGTTTATCGGCGAGAATAGAAAGACCGACTGCTAAGCGGACAACCTTGCTGTCCTTTGTTCAGAGATAAATCCTAATCGCCTATCCCGTTTCAAAAGCCCTTGAGATCCCCACCAAATGGACTAAAGTGTTAGTTCGGAGAAAACAGAAATTTGTCCAAAAGTAGCAAACAAAACTTCACAATGAAATCGCACTTTCTTAAGGGTCAGAACTATTATACTCTCGAACTCTGTCAAATATCTCAGAGTTATTTTTCGATAAAAATAAGAAAAAACGTAAACTTCGGCTGCACCGAAGCTAACATACCCTTCACAGGTGCATCTCTTTTAGTAACTATGTGTTCAGTTTGTACTGAAGCTATACGCTATAGCAATCCGATCTGAACAATTTTTTCGGAGATTATATTATTACCTTAAGCAGTAATCCATGTCAAATTTCGTGAAGATACCACGTCAAATGCAAAAGTTTTCCAGACAAGCCCTTGATTCCGATCGTTCAGTTTGTATGGCAGCTATATGTTATAGTGGTCCGATATCGGCAGTTCCAACAAATGAGCAGCTTTGTGAAGAGATAATGACGTGTGTAATGAATGTCTCATCCGCAAAAGTGCTGCAAAAAGTCCTGGAACAGGTGCAAAGGGTCCGTTTGCTTGGGAAGTCCACAGGAACAAAGGGTTTGAGGGTTATCCTCGACAACCGGCTAACATACATCTATATGTATATACAAACGAATTGTGAGGTAATGCTTTCGACCAGCCGGTTCACAATTTCATGCAATTGGAGCCAACTCGGCGTCATTACATGCATTGGTAGCATACTCGACCTTGTTAATGAACTGGAGCTAAGTTGAGAAGAAGAGAAGAGGAGACTTCTTCTGTACTAATCCATACAAAGCAGAAGATGTCAAGTGGGCTTCTGCTTTACTCAGAAATTCAATAAATATTCTAACGAATAGCCAAGCGGCTATTAAGTTTATCCGTACCGCATGCAGGCAATAAGTAGACTTTTATTGGGTAAATCGATTAATATTATCTGAGTGCCTAGCCGTAAAAGAATAGAAGGAAATGAAAAAGCAGGCGAACTAGCTCGCTCGGGAGCAGCTGGAGACACAGTTCCCCCAAAGCTTTTCCAAGCGTTAGAGGGTTCATCACAAGGGACCTACCCATAAGATCCCAACTTCCGAAAACTGGAAATGTGGATTCGGCGGAATGCAGAGAATGTGTGGATGATGATGAGACGCTGGGACATTATTTTTGTAAATACCCAGCCTTCAGCCGGATAAGACGAGAGATACTTTACGGGTTCCAATCTTCCAACTTAAGAAACAGTTTGGGTGAAAAAGGACGAGGTTGTTTTTTCATCCACTGAGTGTTACGCCAATTAATCCAGAAGAGTGGCTGGATAAGGGAGGACAATGATCCTAATAATGGCCTCATTTCGACCTCCTTCGATTTGGTGCTCATGCGCCTCTGTTTTTAACCAATCAACCACTTACCAAGTTTCCTATTATTTAAGGTGTCATTATTGCTTTCTTCGCAACTTTTAAGTAAGCTTTTAAGTTTTGAGGTCCGAACTGAAATTGCACACTCTCCAGAGCAACGACTCGCTGAATCCAAAGTTATATATCATTTACATTAAATGTCAAGCGCGAAAGCAATGACTTAACCTCATTATGCAAAAATATGCGTTTGGTAACTTGGCCTCAGCCATATATAAAAACAGATTATTTTCTTCAACGTAAATTAAATGATACTTTTTTACCAAAAAATATTAAATCACTGCTAACTGTTAAAAAAAAATATTTGCATGCCAAAGCAAAATATTTGAATCACCGCTTGGCTGCGCAGGAACACTCCCGACAACGCCCACAGACACACAACAAACACAAACGGCTGTTGCAGCGCTCAAATGCAGCCAATACCTATGTATGTATGCCGTTCTTGCATAGTGCGGATGTCTATTTCCGTTACGTATAAGTGACATTCAACGCCTGTGGCACTGGCAACTTGCGGCAGCTGTTGGTGATGTTGGTTGCGCATAGTTGAGCTGCCCACAAATTCATTGACTTTCAAACTGTAATACCCTTTAGCAAAATCCGCATTTCCACGCTTCCCCTCTATTGACATTTATACCCTGGTATGCGCGGTTTACCTCCCACTCACCACAATCTTGCTCTTCTGTCCGGCACATTTTGTCGAGTTTGCCGTTTGGCTATTTTGTATTGGCAATAGCAGCCCTGTTCTGGGGAAGCTGCATAAATTATGCTATTTCGCATAAAAGTATGCTACATTTTTCATATATAACTAGTGGCTGGAACATTCGTATTTGTTCGGTTAGCTACCGCTAAGCATTAAACTTTTGGGCTCATCGTCGTCGCGGCTGCTCCATAAAATAGGTATCCAACGATTTTTGTTGCATTTGCGCTTAACTCAACACTACATAGCCTGGCAGTACCAATTGAGCCCATTCTGATAGCTTTGCATACTTATGAGCGCATTTATGCTTCTATTTACCTCTTAGCAGCTCGTCGAATTCATGCTAAGTAAAAGGTTGTTTAAATTTTCTATTGGTAACTGGTATAGGATTTTGCAAAGTTCTCTTTACGTTTTGAAAGTTTAAAAACTTTGATTTGATTGCCTACATTTCGCTGCTTGGAAAATTTTGCAATTTTATACACGAAATCACAGATTAAAGCCAAGGTGTGGTTATTTAGGAAAAAAGTTAGTTTCGATGGTTTTAATATCAAAAAATAAATTTGAAGCAAACAAATTTTCTTCGAAACAATTTAGAGCCATTATCCACATACGATAAGCTTGTAATAAAACACTACTGAAGTAGCCAAAAAGTATGCAACACTTTTGTAAGTTTCATGACAATATTTTCGCTGTGCCGTGAAGCATACATTTGTTAGTAACGTAAATACTGAAGTACTGCAGGCTAAAAAAGTGTTTTGATGTTTTGAAAAAAGGCTTAACTTTTTCTAATGGTTTTGAATCAAGCACGTTGCTCTGGACGAGTGATACCTTATTTATAAATCTTTTAAATATTGACATTTGGATTTCTATTGTATTATTGACGGATATCCTTCATACTATATACTACATGATTTTAGATTAATAAACTTCCATTTGAAAATGATATGCTGTAAAGAGAAATACCTTTTCTTTATGGCTTTTTCGAAAGTTAAGAGTCTCATGGGTATATTTTAGTGTTGGTTACACTCTGGGGCTTGTGCTATCTAATTTTTAATATTGACATTATTTTGTAAATATTTTTGTATTTGACCTCAAATCCCCGCTGGATCCGCCACTGGTTTACTCTAATCTGTTGAATTTTTTCAAAATTATTGTAAAGGTATATGCTTGGGATGCTTATTTTGAAGCTCGAGATATATTATACAAGACAAGACGCTTAAAGTCCAGACACTGTTAACTCCAGAATCCCAGGCTTTTTTTAAATTTTTTATTTTCAAAAACTTTTTTTTCACAGCAAGTCCAAAAAAACAAATAAAGAGTATACAGCATGTGAAAAAATAACTTATTATTGTTACCGCTCGAGACTTCTTCACAGGCTCTTCTTCAAGAGTTGAATGAGCAAAGCATACAAATATGTATTCAGAAAAGCAAGGCCAAAATATACAATTCAAAGTTATTACCTAATTTATTAAGAAAATATTAGGTAGTCGAAAAAGTCTTTTCGTATTTCTAATCAAATTTCAACTTGTTTTTAAATTTTTATATTGAACTTTAATAAACCAAATATGTACCATTTCGGTTGAATACTTTTTGCCATTTTTTAGCTAGCGACATTATTCCATCAGTGTAAAATTTGTCTGGTTTCTCAGCGAAAAACTGCGACAAGTAATTTTCACAGGCTTCTTTTGAAGCCAACTTTACTCCATCAAGGGAATTCTGCATTGACCGAAGTAAATATTAGTCCGATGGTGCTCAGTGGATGCATCAAAACTTCCCAGCCAAGCTCTCCCAGTTTTTCTGAGTCATCAAAGATCTGTGTGGTCTAGCGTTTTCCTAATGAAAGGTGAAGGCCTTTCTGTTGATCAGTTATGGCCGTTTTTTTCGATTGATATATTCAATCTCATCAGTTGTTGACAGTAAAATGTAGAATCAATAGTCCGATCAGGCTGAAGCAGCTCATAGTGGATGTCCCTATCCAATTCCACCAAACACTCAACATAACCTTTCGGGGCGTTTCGCACATTATTGTCGTATTTGATCCGTCTCCTGTAACCATTCGCTTCAGAAATGGTTCGATTTCATTTCGTTTCAGCAAAGAATCGCAGATGTTAATTTGGTCCATTAAATTTTTCACAGACAATTCATGTGGTACATTCATTTTTGAACAGCTGTAACTTTTTTTCAACTTCCCTGAATTTAATTTTTTTTGTAAAATGAAGCTAAAATCTCACCTATCCAACATGTCATACCATACACAATGTGATTGGTAGCAATGGATATAATGTATGTACTTATACGACTGCAACGACATCTATTGACAAAATACGAAAAGACTTATCCAATAGATGCTTTCTCCTCCGAGAAATATTTTACGTATGTTCCATAACCGACGATAAAATGTCGTGGGAGGTCCAGTGGGAGGTAGAAAGTTTTTTTTTTGGTTTTTTTTTTCTTGTCTGGATATAAAAACTGTGCTTCCATTTCATTAATATCCATTAATCTTCATTAACAGGTCAAGTGGTAGTCGATTTTATGAACTTTGAGAATCTTATGAGAACTTAAGCACTTGTAGCAAAGGCCAGACTATAAGATTGTTGCTCTGTTTGAAAGGGAAAAGAGCAGTGATATCTAAATGTACCCTATCGTCATTGAAATTTGAGATCGTTTATCACCTACCAGACTTTGATAATGAACTGGATGGTGCAGACTTGATGTTAAGCAAGTTAAAAGACTGGAACCTCTAGTTTGAAATTTTGTTTAAAAAATATTTCAATATGTATTTGTAACCACAGTGCAAAAATACTTTTTACTCGTATATTAATTTAAACCTATCTTCGCTTAAATCATAATAGCCAAAACCAATATCGCAGTTGTGATCAACATGTTTGATACAATAAATTCCCGAATACTGTAGCTACATATAGTAGTATGTATATAGGGAGCGTGTCGTCAATAAATTTTGGGCTGAGCGCAGTATTGCTAGCGCTGCAACATAAATTTCAATTGCCAAAACAAGAGTAAGCAGAATCGTAACATGCGGTGCTCGCCGATTTCGCCAAATCAAGCCTTATTGCTGCAACGCTGCTTCCGTGGAATGCATTTAATGGCCACAGACGTTGCCAAAAGTACGTGCACTGCAAGCGAATGTTGTGCTTTAGCAACGATTACCAGCTACGAGCCAGGTTAATATGTTAAAGTGAGTGGGTAGCCGGATAGTTGTGGGAAACCATTGAGGTAAAATGCTTCGAATTGCCAACACTTTGTGGTCAAAAATCAATAATGTTTGGTATGGAGGGGATTGTGTCAACTACTCTACACTTGCAGACAATGTTTATATGCAAAATGTGTATGGAAAAGAACGATGATATTAGGTTTTGCATTGGATACGGATTAAGAATGTTTTTGTAAAAACTTTCACAGCTGTATATATTGAATTCAGTAAAAACATTTTAAAGTGTTTTTAAAAATACTTGATTCGAACGATGGTTTTAAGGTTTTGAAAAGTGCGCATGGTCACTCTCATTTAAGAATATATGGTATAAACTTTCTCTTCTTAAGTACTTGGGGTAATCTCAACGAGGCTTTGTAGAAAATTGTTGTTTCTCCTCTAAGTTATGACCTAGAATTATATTAAAATCCTTATTAAGGTTAATCCATTTCGAAGTTGCCTGCATTCTTAAAGAAATTTAAACTTTTACGGATAATGTTTATTATCATTCGAAAGATCATTCTTTGGCATTTGTTTTTTAAGATTATCTCTTTCAAATGTTGGGCGCGGCTACGTGTCAGTTAGTCTATCCGTTGAGTCCAATTTTCGATGACTCGTACGAGCATTTCGACTGGTAACTGGCGGATGATCCGCTTGATGTTATGCTCAAAAGCCTGAGTGGATTGTCCGCAAAGACTTCAGCCTTTACATATGCCCACAGGATAAAGTCTAGCGTTTTGATATCACAGGATCTTGGTGGCCAATTGACTGGCCCAACCGTGAAATTGTCTGGTCACCTGAGTGCTTTCCCAATAAATCCATTGATTGATGCGATGTGTGGGAAGTGGCACCGTCTTGTTGAAACCAAAAGTCTCCCGAGCTCACGAGTCTCAATTTCAGGCATCAAATAGTCGGTTATCATGGCATCATTTTCGTAGAAATAAAGACCGATGATTCCATCGGCCAGCAAAACAATACCAAACTGTTGTTTTTTTCTGAACGAAATGACAGCCCTTGAATCCCTTTAGAGTGCTCTTCGTCCCAAATGCGAAAATTTTGCTTGTTTACATACCCATTGAACCAGAAATAGGCCCCATCGCTGAACAGAGTTTGGCTCGGAAACGTCGGAACTTTAAAAGAGCCCTTAGAATGAAGTGATTACGCTTGGGAGTGTCGGGCAGCTTCCACACTTGCAAAAGCTGTATTTTGTACGCTTTCAATTTAAAATCTCGAAATGCGCCAAGTCGCTCCATACGTTATTTCGAGTTGCTGCGAACGGTGCCGAATCGACACTCCACGGTCTTCGAGTACACCCTCAGCTTCGGCTGCATTATTTTCTGCACTGCGTGACCACGTAGACCACGTCCACTATTTGGTCGAATATGATCCAATAATGAATGCTGGTTATCAAAATGGGTGATGGTAGTACGCTCAGTAGGTAGTAGCAGATTTTATTGACCATAAGTTGAGTGAAGCGCGCGAAATATATTCCTTACAGAACGAGAATTTTCGTAAGCGTAAGTCTTTCAATGATGAAATGGTGTGGTGAATACAATCAAGGTCGTAGAGCTGTCCAAGACGTATTTCGTGAAGGTCATCCAAAATCAGTTCTTTTTCTGGGAAATATTGATGCTTTGAGCAGACTGATATTGTAAAGTCGTTATGTAATATATCGTGAGATTGAGACAACCACAGACATTGTTGGGATTCAATATTGCATGAACATTTGATCGTAAAAAAATCTGATCCACAAAATGTGTCAATCCCTCAAAAAACACTGATGTCGATGGGCTTGGAAAAATGTTCAAAAGATACGATAGCGATGCTTCAATACATATGTAGTTATGACAGAGTGACAGGTGAAGAATCGTGCATTTATGCATTTGAGCCCGGACGAAAACTGCAGCTGACTGTATGGGTATTTCCAAATGAGAAGAATCCAACAAAAGTTGTTTGGACGCCAAGCAAATGGTGGTCTTTTTTTATGTGACCATAATAACGAAGAACAGTAAATTATGAGTGGAGCATTGTTTGGCAGTTGTCTTTCAAGGAATCAGGAAAACCAACCGGTGAAGACTAATCACTCTTCACCAATACAATGCGAGCTCTCACACACCGTCTGAAACAACTGCATTTTTGGCCACACAAAACATCGATTTGAAGAGTGCTGACTTGGCATCATATGATCACTCTTTGTTCCCGTACCTAAAGAATAAGCTGGCCTCTTAGTTTTTCGGTACTAAAGAGGCGGTTGATGTGTTCAGTGTTCAGGTATCATGTTTTGTAGATACTTCAATTATAGTGGCAAATGTGTTTCGAAAATATGTTTAAAACGCATGAAAAAGTGTATAGACCTTAATAGATAATGTTTTGAAAAACAATAAATAGATCTTCGATGATTAATATTTGTTTTCTGCTTTAATTCCGGTGTAAAAAAGGGCAGTACTCGTTCAACTTGGGAACTTAGTTTAGAAATTGGACCGATGGGATTCCCAACCATCAAATTGAACATCATCAGTACTGTTGACTTGATAAAAATTATCTGAAATTTAAGCAAAATCATCAAATGGAAAGTTTTATGTTAATAAAACTTTAAATAAATCATCTTTTTTCACAAATCGGGCATTATAACGGGTCTTTTCAAAACGAAACCTCAAAAGTCAACCGATAACGACTGCAAATATTACCACATTTTTTCCCGTTCATTCAACATTTCTCTTCAGTAAGGTTAACCATGTTATCATGGAAAGATATAAAATCCAAAACGAGTCGAAATTAATAAAATTTACTACCGAAATTCGGAGTCAGTGGTCTCAACTTTAGGATCGCTACGTCTAGTGGAAAAATTTGAATCCACAGGCATAGTACAAAATGTTCCCATACCAGTGAGACAAAGAAGTGCTCGTAGTGTCGAGAATATTGCTGCCACTAGAACATCAATTGAGGAAGACCCAAATCAGTCTCTCACATCGTTTTCAAGCGTTGGACATCTCTGCGACGTTGTTGTGGCGAATTTTGCGAAAAAATCCTCGCATACATTCTTAAAATATCAAATTGACGCAAAAAATGAAGTCACTTGACCACCAGAATCGTCCTATGTTTGTGAATTGCGCTGAGCAACAACTTGAAAATAATCCGGATTTTCATCGAAGAATCATTTTTAGCGATGAGGCTCATTTCTGGTGGAATTGCTTCGCCAATAAGCAAAATATGCGTTATTGGTCAAACAGCAATCAACACGTACTCCACGAGTGACCATTGCATTGCGAAAAATTAAGGTTTGGTGCGGTTTATGGGTCGGCGGGGTCATTGGGCCGTACTTCTTCCATGATGATCGAGACAGGCACATTACTGTAAATGAGAGTCGCTGCCGCTCAATGATAATTTTGGCCCAAATTGGATGGTATAGACTGGGAAAATATATGGTTCCAATAGTACGGCGCCACAAGCCACACACCGAATGTGATTATCGATTTATTGAAAACTCAATTGGCCGCCTCGGTCGTGCGATTTGACGCCGTTAGACTATTTCCTGTGGGGCTACGTCAATTCTATGGTCTATGCCAACAAGCCAGCGACTATTGATGAACTTTTTACAAATATTGAACGTGAAGTTGAGGCAGTCTCGGACGATTTAGGCTTGAAAACCGTCGAAAATTAGGTTTAGCGTCTGGACTTATGCCCATGCAAAAGAAATCGAATTCCAAACATAATGACATCGAATTTACTTTCACAGAAATAACTTTTGCAGCGTTTTTGTTGAAAAACTCGATATAAACACATTTCATTTCAAAAACCATTCAAAAACTATTAGACTCAATTTTCGGAAAAGGTAACTGCTTCTGTTGAGATATTAAATCTTTGAACATAAATACTTTAACTAACACTTAAGCGTGGTTATTTACCTGCTCCACCCACACGTTCGTCGTCATGATTTGATTTTTCAAATTCTGCAAGTAGAAAAGCAAATAAACAATTTCGTTAGTTACTGAGATATTGTGGTGAAATAAAGATTACTTAGAATATGGCATGTACATAACTTTAATAGAAGCGAATTACTTTCATATGATAGTAAACTTATATTAAAAGTTCTGTCAACATTTCCAAAAAAGTAGTGACCTTTAAGTTACACCTTGTTTTGTCACTTTATCGGAGTATGTAGTTTCAAGAGATATTTTAGAAGGATTACTAAATATGTATGAAACCATGTAAGCTGTGCTCAACCGCACTAACATTAACTGTTACATACAGAGCGCATGAAGTTCTGTTGATTAAAAGAAATACCAGATTTCATTTGCTGTTTCTCCGCTCGTTGCGCGAACTTTCCCTGACAGGCTGCAGTTAAGCAAGTATGTACGAGGGAAATTGGAGCCGATTGTTAAATTTGCGAAATATGATAAAAGTTTATTTCTTAAGATATTCGATAGTCAAAGTTAAGTGAAAGAATCAGCCAAAAGTGGAGTGTAACTAGAAGATACACAAAGATTGTGAAATAGTAGTAAAAAAAATAGTAATAAAGAAATAAAAAAGTAAAGAAAATTGACGAAAAGAACACGCAAACACAGAAAAAAAGAAATGCAAAATTCAGAATATTGAAAATATGTAGTTAAAACTTCAATATTCCTCAAAATACGCAACTGCAAGCAATTGTATAGCTGTGCGCTTTCATACACACGCACATATACAGAGCCCTTTGGGCAATGGTTTGGTGTTAAAGCATACTTTTGAGAACTTTTACAACTTTCCAATGAGACTGACTTTTCGCAGATTATATATATAAATATATATGTATGAGTGGGAACTGCAGCTGCATACCTCTGTGTATGTGGGAGTGTGTGTGTAAGTCTTATGCGTGTACTTCCATATTGACTTAAGAATTTTCGTTAGCATTTTTAACTCACATTTTCCATTTAGTTTCTTAATTCGTGTGCATTTGCTTCAATTCAACTACAATTACGTCAAGGCAAATTGGGTTGGGAAGTTCTGAATTTCTTTCACCTTCTTAAAGTACTTTCTTCTATTCAGGTTAAGGCAAGATTTTGAGCATTTCCTGGTGAGGGCGTTCTAAAAACCCAGTTAACAGGTCAATTGAAAAGTTCGCTGCCTAGCATAGTACTAGATATTTTTTAGTAAAATTCGTTTTTTTATTTAACATACATTTGTTGTTCCCTTCTAAGGTGATACACTGATTAAAGTAAACCTACAACTTTTCGATACCGTTTTTATACTCTTAACACAGGTTGCGACAGAGTATAGTATAGTATAGTTTTGTTCACCCTAAAGTTGTATGTATTATCTAAAATTAAACGAGATATGACGGATATTGGCTAACAAACATATATTTCAATGATGATTTCGGCTGAGTTTTGATGAATTCACGCACAGTTTCGATGGAATTTCCGGTGATCACGGATTTTGATTGGCCCACATGTTGATCGTCATTTATGTCCGCACAACCACTTTGAAAACGTTGAAACCACTCGTGCCCTCTGTTACGGGATAGACAATCATCGCCATAAACTTTTTTCATCAATTGAAACGTTTCGGTAAAAGTTTTACCAATTTCAAAACAAAATTTAATGTTGGCTCTTTGTTCGAGACTCACTTCCGCACCGATAACACAAACATACTGACACTTAAAACGCAATAACTTCACTTTCAAAAGATGAAATGTCATGAAATTCTCACTGCACAATTGATAAAGATAGCGGATCTTAACGCACCAGTCGACACATAGATGACGCCACCAGGGGGCGCTAGATTCCTATTTACTTTGGAACGCACCTTGTATCTCCGAAATCATTTCGCCCACAACCAAATACGCCCACAAGAAGTCTCCTAAGCAATCCTATTTTTAATGTAAAATTAGATAAATCGGATGACAACCCCATCCACTCCCCATATAATGGTATTGTTAAAAACTACTAAAAGCGCTATAAAGAACTGAGAACGACAGAGACATTAAATTTTTCCCCCAACATGATGTGTGAAGCCTTTAATCGAGCCGGGTTCAAAATTGGACGACGGGCGTGGCACCCACCATATTTAGATGAAATCTCATATATCGAGATCTGTTTCATCGATTTCAACCAAGTTCTATATATAACATTCCTCTGACATTATATGTTACTGGGGGAAAGAAAGGCAAAATCAGATCAAAAGCTTGCACAAATAGTGCCTTGAAGTATGCTACCTTAAAACAAAATTTTTCCAAATCGAACCATAACCATATACACCTTCAAATACCGGAAATGTTTACCCAAGATTCTATGCTTCACTTTTTACTTAAGGTAGTAGTCTGGTAATTGGTTGGTTATTTTAGCAAAAGAAAGAGTTGTAAATTAAAAAGTTAATGGTGAAAAAAATTCTCGTTGGTACCGACGAGAACTATAAGTGTATAGAACAGCCTGTTGAAATTTGAAAAGTTAGGACCGGGCCGACCCGAAAAACAATGTTTTGAGAAAAACGCGTTTAAAGTTCAACAACTCCGAGAGAGAGGACTCCGAGGCGTTCTAGGAAACTCGTTATAACTCCCGAAATATTTCGAATTTCTGTCTGAAATTTCCACAGTATATTCTCAAGATATTGTACTTTGAAATTAAGCAAAAAAAATTGTCGATATTCTGAACACAATTTACCAGACTACTACCTTAAAACAACGGTCAATGTGTGAGATATATAAATGAAATTAAGAGGGAATCCTTTCCTGATATTGGTATGTATTATTGTTGAAAATGGGTTGAATCGGGTCACTGCTTCCCTTAGCCCCCTTACACAGTCGCCCTGAAAAGTGGTTTTTCTCTGTCGTTTCTTTCATATTTTAATCGCAGACCATAACTTTGCAAACATATTCATAATTTTGGCATGAATTCAGTCCGGAACTGATCGATGAAAACCTAGTCCTTATGTGGAAAACTTTTTTAATTGACGAGCTATCTTTCAAAAATTTGGCATAGATTATTGCCCAAGGCAACAAGGTTACAATCGCCGAGCTTATTGTTCTAATCGAACCACCACAGCATATGTATATGTAGCTGCCATGCAAAGTGATCGATCAAAATATTTTACTTTTATTTTAAACTTTTTTCAATTTACATTTATTTTGTTTCATTGATAACTAAGCCAAGTAGTTAGCACTTATGTCAAGTAATTATTATGTCATGTGACTTACTATAGTGAGACTTTTGTTGTAGAACATATCTATAGATGCCAGTAGAAGTTAGAAAGGGCACATAAAAGTTTTAATTACATTGAAGTTATGCGTAAAGCAATGAAAAAAGCGACTGTCGATTAAGCGAAATATTTAAATAAGAAAAGAGGGATGAAAGCAGGCATTAAATTTAAACGCGAGGGACAGTTGGTCTGCCTTATTGACAACATGCAGCGCCCAAGCAAATGCAAAAAGAGTAAAAAGACATGGAAAGCAGTCTGCCAAGCTGAGTCGTTAATGATTATGCTGGCAGCTTGTACTTTGTGTGATTTTTCTACTTCTGACGAACCCCTTTGAAACGCGCGCTTTAATTATAAGTTGCCCATACGACACGGTGTTTTACGCAGGCCGCGCAATGCAATGCATTTGCTTAAATGCCGAGTGAACTGATAAAAGCGAAACTTCGTTTAATTATTTATTTATTTTTTTATTTTTTTCATCCAACTCATTATGCTTTAACGCTGCCACTTGGCGCATACTTTCTGCTATCCATTAATGACTGCCACTTTATCGCAGCTCCCTTGGGTGCATACAGTGGCGCATTTCACCACGCAGACTATACCGCCCACACCAGCACGAAGCTGACTATCTGCACTTTTTCAGCGCTCACTCGTTGCCTTTTTTCATTAACCACAAATGCAAAGATATGCCTGGCGTCAGAGGCATCATTAGCAGCCATCGAAGCAGGACTAAATCGATCAAATGATAAATTTAATTTACTGTCGCACCAGTCGTGCCCGCTGCCTTCACCTCATTTCCAATAGAACTTTGTGTGTGCGCGCGTACATACATATATGCCTTGTGGTATCCGCACTGTTTTAACTGCCACAGCCGCTGCGGCATATAATTATCAGTTTTGCTGATAATTAAATTTTTTCGCCGCTTCGCCATCCCAGCAACTCTGCTCGCCGCACTTAACTCCAAACCAGTTTATTCAATTGGGGAAACTCAAGCATCTATCGGCGGCTTATTGCTTCTGTGAAATACGCTCCTTGGCATTTTTGTGGCATTTTAGCGCATCGTTCTCTAATAATCGCATAATTCGTCTTGTCTGCTATGCGCTTATCAATAATGCTATGCGCTAATGCTTCAATCTCATTATATTAATTGACTGATTGTAAGGAAAAGGATAATGACATATTTACTTATACATTTTTTATTGCTATTTTATTTCAGCCTATGCTCAATTGAAAATGTAATGAATATCCAAACCCACAGCAAATGTAAATCTGCTTCGCTTAAGCATTAATTCGCAGTATTTCAGTTGATCTTTCTTCAATACTCATATTGAATGGGTGAAATTAGCATAATTTTCGTTTAATAATTATAATGTGCAGTTATTGAATTCTGAATGAAACTCCTTTATAACGAACTTGCTCACAGATTTTTAATCGCAAACTACTATTCTTTTAGCGTCCTTTTATTATCGCTATTTCCAAGTTCTCTGGATTTGTCAAGAAAAAAGTGTTTGAGTTTCTGTTTTCATGCTCAAATTCTGATTCTACAAACAGGACAGGAACAGGAATGGGAATGAATTGCCGGTGCGATCGTAATAGAAATACGAAAGAAACTCTAAAAAGGCAAACATTAATGAAAAAACAATTTGCTATCCATGTTTGCTGTAGGAGAAACTGAAATTTAAGAAGTCAGAACCCAAAATTTTGTCGATCGATGTTATCTAAGCGACATCGTTCTGAGTTTATCATTATCAATTAGCTGGAATCGAAATGAAAAACTTTTGCAGATTTGTGATGGATTAACAGCACTTTGTTAATACATAATTTCTGTGAAAACAAAAACAGAATTCCTTGTTCGGAAACATCCGGTCTTTACTGTAATCGTTCGGAGTGCTGTATTTTGAAACGCCTGAAGCTCATTCGCCTGCGTCCACAATATCGATGCAGCGCAATTTAAGATCGGCCGGCCGATTGCCTTGTATGTTGCCGACAACATGTTTTTGTCCTTCCCCATGTGTTGCAGGCTAGCGACTGGAGGATTTTGTTTCGGCGTTATACTTTAGCAGTAATCGCGGTGATATGCGGGGTATAGGAGCAATGGCTGTTGAATGTAACACTTAAAATCTTAGAGTTGTACAATGTTGAAATTTTAAAGCCATCAACTGTGATCTCCCTTCGCTCAATTAGTAAGTATGACCGATGTAGACTTAGTGTCGGAGAATGTCAAGTTTCTTGCAGAGAAGAAACGAGAAAATCGTAGAGATAGCTGTTTACTTTGGAACACTTGACATCGATTCCATTGCCTCACATTAATTTAGGCATTTTTCTGCGAAATGAAGAGAAATTTTCTTCGAAATCAAAAGGTGATCGCCGAAACTGTGGCCTGTTTTGAAGCAAAAGTCAAATAACGCTACAACAATAAAGGAAGACTTAGTATGTTAGGGTGTAACCGAATAATTCATATGTACTCTCTCAACTTGCCAAGACCAAAGCCAGGAAATAACCTTAAGGTGAAGAAGGTCAACCAGATCTGATTCCAAGCAATTTTATATACATATACGTATATATCACTCATACATTGACCGACATTATCGGCATACGCCTTGTTAGAGTAATGAAAATCATTGTATGTAGCACAGTATTTTGAATTTGGAAAATTAGTAGACCAATTTTACATATTATCGGCACTAAACTAAAAAATATCCAACATAATTTCGGTTAATTTAGCCGGAAGTTTGATGATCTCAATTTAGGTATATTGGAGTTATTCCATTTAATCTATTTTTTGCCAGATGTATGTTCCGTACTAGTAAAATGCTCCCAAGGTTTCATCAAGGTATCTCATATAAAATCAAAAATCAAATGAAGTAAAGTCAGCCAAAGGTTTTTCTTTTTACTATTTCAATTGTATTAAGATAAGTCACTTGTTGGCTGATATATGCGGTATAAATTCATTCAACTTTTAATTCTACAGTAGAACTTTAATATGTTAACTAAAAACTTGAAGTGTCCTTAACTATATCACCAAGTCAAAGTAGATACTAGCACATCAAAACTTTGCTCATAATGTTAAAATTCTTAATTTATTCTTCAAAATCTACTATGCCGTCCTTCTTACAGACCAATAAACATTCCGCCCTGCTTTTCCAAAATAATCGAAAAAGTGTTATTACCAAAGATATCCCTTTTCTTCTATGAAAATAATATAACTCCGATGCAGCAATTCGGGTTTCGGGCAAAACATGGAAAATTCCATAGATTAATTAACGAAATCAGAAAAGCATTGGAGCTTAGACTGTTCAACAATATTTCATTATAAAGCCCACTCATTTTATAAGGAGTTTACCGATGGTCTTTTATATAAAATTAAAAAAATATTCCCTTTCGAATTATATAAAGTATTGGAGTTTTATCTATAAAATAAAATTTACTGCAAAACTGGCTAATTTCATATATGATCAACGACCGATAAGGGCTGGTGTACCTCAACACAGTAGGCTGAACCCAAATCTGAATATCGTATATGCAACGGATATTCCAAGAGATAATAATGTACTGATATTTAGTTTTGCAGTTAACATAGTCCTAATAGTCGTAGTAAATGTCTTATCCGAACGTCAACGGTACCAGAGGAGCACTTAGCTCTAGTCGCAGAACGGCTAGCCAACTGGCGAAGAATTGTGAGTGAACCAAAATTGTAATTAAGATTAATAATATCACATTTGATCCTCCAAAATATTTTTTTCATAATTCGTAAAAAATTTAAGTTTTTAGTTCTAAATATTCTCTGTTCTTTCTAATTTCACAAGATATTTAAATGGCTAAGAAATTGACTTTTCCGTGATTAACTCGCAATGCATTATCGAATATTCAGCTTTAGGCTTGCTGACTATTGGAAAAGTCATTGAATCACAGCACATAACAAAGTCCGCACAATGAGATATTATATATTCACTCAAAAGAGCATACATTTATTTATTTATATTTGTTTATTTGTTTCTTATTTCCGTTACAAGCAGGAAGGTGTATGTGTTGTATCAATGACCGCAATTTATGCAATGCAGATAATTTCTTTCATTTGTGTGTTTTTCTACCGCGCGTTCAGCTAGCAAACTCTTGTAGTAGTAATGTAAAAAATTCAAGAATATGCAAATGAAGTCTATATATAAACAGATATCATCAGCAGCAGTTTTATATCAACTTTTGTAGTTGTGAAAGCTACAATGATGTGTTGTTGTCTATCACACAGGCACAAACGGGGTGGCCGAAGGCCCGACATACATTCACGGAATTTCTTTGATATAAATTTGCATGTAAACGATAGCAGACTAACATACATATTTATAAACTTATGTACGCAACACATACATATGTCTTTATACTGAAAACACATTCATTTACCGATATTGCATCGCCATAACACACCGTTAAGGTATATTGGGGTGCACGCACACATATATGTATGTGCATTTTGAAGTTTTAATTTGCATTTCTCATTTAATTTTTGTCGCAATAAATTAGCAGCGTTTGTAATACAAGCGTAAGATATAATATAGTGTGCTTGAAAGTTATTGTGAGTAGAAATTGGTAAAAGGTTACGTATACGCCAGGTGGCACAGCTACATAATACAAGTTTTTATTCACAAAAAGTCACTTAGAGGGATGGATGACGTTTTAGCATATTTGACTGGCCATTAAAGCGCATACTTCTCAGTCAGCTCAATGCCACATTTGCATCATAAAAAATAGCAAATGCGATTTAGAAGTATGTGGTACATAATCTATTAAATTCAGTATTTGCAAAAAAGTTCTCGCTGAGCAAATATCCATCGGATTAGCTACCTGACATCAAAGGCAAAAGCTAAAGTAGCAGAATGCTCTTCATATGCAAATTAATAAGGAAATTTAACTAAAACTACGTAGAGCTGCATAAGTTCAGGCTGCTTGTTGGAGTGGTCCGAAAGAAGTTACTTGAGCAGTGTTATTAAACTAGATGAAATAAAAACAAGAAAAAACGTTAACTTCGGCTACACAGAAGCTGATATACCCTTCACAGGTGCATTTCTTTTAGTAACTATGTGTTCAGTTTATATGGCAGCTATATGCTGTAGTAAGCCGATCTGAACAATTTTTTCGGAGATTATATTATTACCTTAAGCAGTAATCCATGTCAAAATCTCGTGAAGATACCACGTCAAATGCGAAAGTTTTCCATACAAACTCCTGATTTCTATCGTTCGGTTTGTATGGCAGCTATATGCTGTAGTAAGCTGATCTGATCAATTTCTTCGTAGATTACATTGTTGCCTTAGAAAATAATCTACACAAAAATTTCGTGAATATATCTTGTCAAATGAAAACTTTTTCCATACAAGAACTTGACTCCGATCGTTCAGTTTGTATGGCAGCTATATGTTATAGTGGTGCGATATCGGCATTTCCAACAAATGAGCAGCTTCTTGAAGAGAAAATGACGTTTGCAAAATTTTGAAACGATATCTCACAAACTGAGGGACTAGTTCGTATATATACAGACAGACGGACGGGCGGACAGACAGACGGACATGGCTAAATCGACTCAGCTCAACATACTGATCATTTATATATACTTTATAGGGTCTCCGACGCTTCCTTTTGGGTGTTACAGACATCATGACAAACTTAATATATCCTATTCAGGTTATAAAATTAGCATATAGATTATGCTAACGATAATTATTATATTATCTTGAATTTTACAGCATATTGCGCAACTAAATTAAAACTAGTCGCTTTTCTACTCTTCAATACATTTTACACCTTTACTTGCATATACAGTGAAAGGAATATAGAAAAACTCATTCTAATATTAAATCTATATGCAAATCGCCTGTCGTTTGTCCAAGCTAGCTGCCTCTATCTGGCATAAAAATGTATAAATCTGCATAAAAGCTCGCCCGCTTTCATAAATAACGTTTCACTGGCATACAATCGAACGTTTTATATGCACTCAACTACGGATTCGTTTAGCACTTAGTTACATACAGGCGGCATGTGATGCTTTTCAGGCACTGTGGATGATTTTTCTGCGATCGAGTGCCACTTCTTTACTTCACTTTTACTGTGAAGTAGACGTAACTGCTCCTATAATCTTAGGATATTTTTTATGTGGGTTTCAAACAGAACATTTATGGTTTTTCTAGAACTTAGACAGATTTAACTAGATGTAAATGTAAACATGAAATAAAATCTTAGTTCATATTTTTTCTTAAGTTACGTAATTTTTTTACTTGTAAATTTTTTCAGTAAATCGGTTTCCAATTTAGTTACAATCCCAATTTCAGTATTTTTTGATGAAACATGCCCGAGTTGTTTAACTCGATTAAAGCTTCTGCTTTAAGACTGTTAAAATATATGATTAATAAGGGATTCGTCAACGTTGTTTTTGTTAAACATGAGCGAATTCAATTTTTGAATTATTTTCAGAGTAAAATAGTAAAATTATTTCTATGAAAACTAGTGCAATATCTTAAAAGGTTAAGTTAGGTTGATCTGAACGATTATTAAATCATAGTTATATAGACTAACCATCTTTATTAATGCCAAATGGCGATTCAGTTTTATTTGGGCTGAAGTATTCGTCATACAGTACGTCAAGGCTTTTCGCGAGCTTTTAGAGTGACCTGATATCTATTTTTGGTACTTCATCTAGTCCCTTGAACTGCGAAGCTCCTAGATATATAAGATGAGTTGTAGACTTGTCAAACAAAGATGAGATGTTCCAGCGTCCATCTGATGCTTACTGAACACTTTCTGCATGTATCGTCTACTATATTTCAATCCGACCCGCATGTATTGCCAATAAGTTATGACCTGTGACTAGGCCAACAGCTGTTCTCAAGTTCATTCGAGACCGTTTGAGTAAAAAGCATACATGTTTTTCTTGGAGGCTCTTGCACACGTCCTTGACATCCAGTATTGTCTTCAAAGTATTCCGCCTCGCTCTGAATCGTGTTCAGAGCTGTTTTGGAGGCTTCGTCATAAATACATAATTTTTGGTAATTGCCGTCACTTTTGGCAATCTCATGCTGCTGACATATTAGTCAGTATACCGCCCATTGACATCCAGGGAGATGAATTCGAGCGATTATATCTGCTACTAGCGCCTAAAAGAGTATATGAGGAGCAGAGTAAGAGCACCACAATGTGGCAGGAGCGGTGGAATTCCTCATCTGAAAGGCACTGGATCCATCGTCTTATACCGCACTGTCAGGATGTGACTGATAAATGGAAAGCTGTTAGCGAATCGTCAGAATTCATAAAGACAACTCAACTGAAACCTTTTTAACAAATTAAGCGTTCGTCAGTCTATGCAATAGAGTAGAATTAAATGTCATGTCCTTCTCTCGAAGTAATACTTAGCCGGTGGTTTCGTGGGAGAGTCTGGAGTTGGGAGTAGGTTAGGCTTAGCGGATTCCGGATTTCGATGCTTCCCCCTATTATAAAAAAATATAATGAGTTTGGTAGTCTGCGTAAAAATTTGCATATCTTTCCAGCACTTCGTCTACTGGCCCATGCAGCTCTGCTGTTCAGTATCAGCCTTGTGTTTGTGTGGAATCTAAGAAATATTTTTAGTTTACTCGTCTATATGTACATAGTAAAACCCTCACGCACATACATTGTGCTTAACTTTCAGATAGTAAAGGGTGAACGTCACTAATTTGGTCAATGAAAACATCAGGAACAAACGATTTTCTTCAATTAGGTTTCTAGAGATGCCAACGGCCTTTAAGTAATATTTTATTGTGCATAATGAAATGAATAATGAGTCTGAATTATAAAACGCAAACTGCAAAATGTATTGCTTGTTTCAATCGATTAGAGTTCAATCAATGTACTGTTGTTGTACTAATATGAATTTAAGTTCGCTTTGATACCTGAGAGAATCACAACTTCTTCATATGTTTAGTTTTAAGCTTTTTTTAAGTAATATATTTATCGCAAGAGATAAATAAAAAACATAATGCATAACTAACAAAATTAAATTAAAAATTAATTAAATACAAACTTCATCATGTTATAAATCTAATGCTACTTGTATATACTTGTAATATATCGCAGGAAATATTTTTTAAATTTTTCCACAAAAACTTTTTTAAAGAACTAAATTTTTTCCAAAGACGTAATGCAGCATGAAACGAAAAAAATAACAAAACAAAAAGGAAGCGAACAAAAAGAACAAGCAAACAAAGCGCGCTTTGATGTTAAGGAACTCCGTGAGTGACATTTCTGCTGCCAGCGTTGTTTTCAGAGAATGTGCCTTTGTGCATTTCCATACCAATTTTTTCACTCGGCAACGCAAAGTAGCTACGCAGTCAGTTGTACACGCAAGCACGCCGCCAGGTGCGGCTTGTATGCACAGCTTATGGGCATGGCATGGTGTAGCATAGCGTAGCGTGTTGTGGCATGAGCGCTTTGGAGGTGTTTATTGCTGTTTGCTGGTGGCAGTGCTAAATCAAAGCAAAGTCACAAGCACGCCTGCAGATCTACAAACGAGCCTATGTGCTTGGCTACGTTTGTTTGTGTATTCTGCTTTGGTGCTGTGCACACACCCAGCCACACAGCTCGCAGCCTAACTGTATACCACACAAATATAAGTTAGTGAATATAACTGTAGGTGTGTTTGTACGTGTGTATATGCCTAAGTATGTATGTTTGTGTGTATGTATAAGTGACAGCTTTGCGTTTGAGCGGCTTATCCGTGTGCTGGTAAGCAACTGTGAGTGCTTTGCACACGCTTGTCTACTTGGCAGACTGAAAAGGAAATGGCCAATTAAAATTTTAAATTAAAAGGAAACTTCAACTACACGTTAAGGCGGTGAATGCCATTTGTGGTCATAAATTTTCACCAGCCAGTCGGCTGGATTTTACTATTATGCCTGTTATTGCTGCTATTATTGCTTCAACACTAGTTGTTGTTGCTGTTGCTGTTTGTTGTGTTGTGGCATTTTTACTCCGTCCGCTGTGTGTGTCTGAATATTTGCGCCTTCTGCCTGTCGCCATCAGTGTCTTGCCACTTTTTGTCTTATTTAAGTGCAATATAAATGTAGATGTAGTGATTGCCATAAAAGTGATATATTCGTGCATGCATGTGTGTGTGTGTGTGGTCTGTATCAAATTGATTGCGGTTGCATGGCAAGGCGGAAATAAGCAAAGTGTGAAAGTCGTAAACCGCAAAGATACGAATGAGGCAGGATATATGGTTATTTTGGCAAGCGAACACGCCAAAATAAAAAGGGCAAACACACAGACATGTATATACGTGTAGTACAGTTAGCCAAATACTTGTTTGGTATGTGCATGTGGCCAGCGCCAGGTGACGCCATTTAATTGCAGTTTCGTTGTGTGTTTAAAAGTTAACGTTATAAATCGGTATTTGTGTCACTTGTGCGCTTTGCTTGTGTTGGCTTCTTAATCAAGATTGCTTTCTTTCTTTCTCAGCGCTCGCCGACTAAACTGCTTTATTATGTAATTTTCGTGCAAGCCCTGGACTCGCTTGAAGGTAGTAATCTGTTGTAATTTTTCTTTTTGCTCCTATCTTACGCCTTCTCGTGCATTAATGGCCATTTTTAGGTGAGCATTCCGCCTTGGTGGCAGTGAAAGTGGCAACGAAGGGATTTGCCGATTGTCCAAAGTACATTTAATTTATTAGAAAAATGGCGGTAAAGGTTTTCTTGATTGCAATCTTTTGTTGCTACGCTTTGGGAGCCACTAAGCCGAAAAGAGCTGCGGTCGGGGACGTGAGTTTTTGAGGGAGGAATAAGAGAGAGAGAGAGAGAGAGAGGTAGAGCGATTGTTTGTCTAAAACGTTTTGCTGCGACTTATAATTGTTAGAATGTTGCATTTAGACGCGTGAGATAGCAAACTTAAAGGTTTTATGTATCTTCGATGAGAAGAAGTTCATAACGCTGAGATTTCAAGCTGCTCTTTCAGTTGAATCCTATTTGACTTTTTCTGGAACTTCACCGTAGCAGATCAAACCTTTATAAAATCCATTTGAAATATATATTTTGTAATACACATATTCAATACGAACTCTAATTACAAGTGAGAAGCCTTTGGCCTACCAAAGTTAAATACTTTTTTTTGGCAAAATTTGTTTTTAATAAAGAAAGTTCCCTTTAAGGGTGATACACTGATTATAAAGACCCTCCAACTGATAATCCTATTTATTCTTTGCTTCAAAATATGCCTCAGCTTCGGCGAACACCTCTTCATTCGACGAATATTTCTTCCCAGGGAGCTCTCTTTGATATAAGAGAACAGGTAATAGATGCTGAAGGCCAAACCTTGAGAATACGGAGTATGTGACAGCAATTCGAAACCCCGTTAATGGATTTTTGTCATCCTTTTAACTTCCATGTGACTCCGTGCATTTTCTTGGTGAAACTGCCCTTTCTTTTTCTATAAAATTTTCTGCGATTTCATCCATCAAACGCTCTAATAACGTTGTGTAGTAGTCATTGTTAACAGACCTTACTTTTCCAAGGAAGTCAATCAAAATTGTTCTATGCGCGACCCAATATACAGACGCCTTGCCAACCCTTTGGTGCGGGTTCATCGTGTGCAGTCCACTCGGATGACTATCGATTGAACTTTGGAGTGAAATGATGGAGCCATGTTTCATTTATTGTCACATATTGATGCAAAAACTCGGCACGGCAACCACTTAGACATTCTTTTAATATTATTAAAGTACCTGCTATCTCTAACGACTACACTTTATAGTCATTCAAAGTTGTTTTCTGGACTTTTTTTTATATTTTTGTTGGTATCAACCTGTTTTGGGCGTCTGCTGCATTCACCGTCTTCGGTGCTCATTCTAAACTAAGCACACCGATACTTGATGGTCAAATATATACACGCGCATTTTGAAAGTTGGGGCTAAAGTCATATGGATTTAGTTCTAGTATTACCATTTATCTGTCAGGCACAGTCAATTGATCTGTTATCACATAAAAGATGAAGTCCACATTATATGTTAGATACCAATTCTAACTCTAACACTACAAAAGTTGTAGGCAGGCAACCAGAAACATTCTCATCAACATAACAGTTATTTAGAGATGGATATTTATGCAAGGACCTTACCAGAGCTATTATATTCCCTGATATATGGTACATAGTAAGCGTTGATGCTCTTATCCAAAAAAGTTCTTTGAATTATGATAGAGAGTGACTTTTTAGTTTAATGTAAGAAAAATATGACTTATTTTAAGACAGAATGCCTCCGTCATAACGGGAATTGATTATTTCAATAGCTGTTCGATTTGGATTCTTCAAGACCCTCAAACTAATCAGTAGTTTTTATCGTAAGCTCCTCATTGGAATAAAAATGATTTTCAGTGAGAAACTTTTTGAGGTTAGATAATAGAAAACAGTCACAAGTTACAATTTATCATTCATATCACAAACTGAATCAGGCACGATGTTCTAAAAACAACTCAACTGAAAACACTTTTCAGATTGCGGCACAAACAAAAGAGTTTCTATCATTGTCCTTGAGCACTTTCCTTAGTATTTAGGACTAAGAAGTAGGTTTTAAATTTCTGATTTTGAATTCACTCCAGAACAGATCAGGTCCGTCTGACCGACCGTCTACATATAATCAAATTAGTCGCTCAGTTCTTAAAATATCGATCCAAATTTTGCATACATCCGTTTCTACTGAAAAATCTGCTCACTTGTGGGAACCACCGATATCATGCCACTATAACATATACCTGCCATACAAACTGAACGTTCCAAATCATACTCTAGTAATGGACAACTTTTTTTATTGGCGAGACATCGTCACTGAGTTTGTAAAGAACTGTTACTCAGGGCAACGGTACAATAACTGAAGAAATTGTTCATATCGGACTAAGATAGCATATAGGAATCATACAAACCGACCGATCAAACTCAAGTTCTTGTGTAGAAAACTGGTTTATTTGAAGAATGTCTTCACGAAATATTACACAAATTAAATTATATCCCTAGGCAGCGGTACAATCTACGAAGAAAGTGTTCGAATCGGGTCACTATAACAAAAAGCTGTCATACAGACTGTTCGAACAAACCCAAGCCTTTTTATGGAAAACTTTTTTATTTCACGAGTTATCTTCAAGAACTTTGGCATAGATTATTATCTAAAGCAGCGCTACAAGCTTCAAATCATACTACTATAACATATAGCTATCATACAATATCATAGTGCCCAAAAAATCAGATTCGTTGATGACATATTTTGTATCTGCGAAGACTATTATGCTTCTTAACGGTGCTTTTATATATATTTTTTCTAATTTTTAATACAAAATTTTCAGGAAAATTTCCCTAATTCAAGTTTTACGTATTTTGCGTTATGTATGTATGTATGTACGACTATACTATCCAATCACAGCTGATAGACGAGTGTATGCATGTATATGAATTGCAACACACACTCACACATGTACGCAAACAAAATCGAATTTAGTTGAAATATTTCGCATACGAAGTGCAGCAAAATCAATCAGAAGAAAAATGAAACGAACAGGAGAATTGGAAATTTCGATTCAATCGAGCAGAAGCAGACAAACAGCAGTCACACTAATCGCTTAGCGCCATTTTGAACGCACACAATAACAATTTCCAACAACGCTGGACAAAATCAAACGAGGAATAGAGCTGACAATCGAAGACATACTCACACACATTCACATGCACACATCGACATGCAGTTGGCAGCAGCTTTGCCGTTGACCAGTGCGAATGCTGTATAGAAAAATGCAACAAAAAAAAAAAACCAACAACTACAGAAATATATTGCAAAGGAAAATTGGAATTGTGAAGCGGCAACAAGAAAATTGTACAGGGCGCAGCAGCTGGTCAGTTGAAGCCTGAGTTGAGCAATCAATTGCGAAGGCGGCAAAAATCAATTGACGATAGAGTCGTGAGGAAAATGTTGGCAATTCAACGATTGCTGTTGAAAGATGCAATAATGGTTGAACAAAAATTATTGCTTGGCTGGAAACCTTATCCACTTTTGCTGCCGTAAAGGCAAGGCAGGAGATGAGCTAAATCGCATTATTCGCACTATACGGATTGCACTTACACACACATACACTCGCATAAATGTACATGTCTGCGACAGTGTGGAAATTCGTCAGCCACGAAAGGAATCCAACTGCACCGAACTGAGACTGAATGCATTCGAGGAGCCTCACTGTGTGAGTATTCAATCAGCTGTGACACTAAGAGTTGGACGCGCACACATTTCATTTATCATACGGGCGCATACGACATTCAGAGGCACACACTATGTAATTGTTACAATGTAAGTTGATTTATATAATTGATTATTGCTAATGGCTGAGCTAAATCGCTTTCAAAATCCAGTTTGACATATGCAAGATTCTCAATTTCGAGAAATGAAATTTCTTATAGGAATATACATATATATATATATATGTATATTACTATATGTATATACATGTATATATATTCCGCATATGATTAAGAAAATTTTGTAAAGCCTCAGCCATTAAGGCTCAACAGCTTACAGCTTACCTCGATGCATTTATAACATGATACTTTTTTGAAGAACCTACAGAGTAGGTCTATGAATATGAAGAGAAGAAAGCTATAAACTAATATTTTGTCTAAACCACTTATGCGAAATATTACATTGTATATTCAGAATTGTTTTGCATTTCATCATGAAGGGAATTACAAATTGTACCACTTCATTACGAAAATTCACGTTCTGTAAATGTTCTGTAATGTGTTTCGTGCGATTCTGTCAACTTATTGTCAATATAATCGGCCTACTGAGCATACTATTCATTCGCAACACCATCATACATTTCGAGACCAGCATTCATTATTGAATGTAATACGATGACCTGCAGTGTAGAAAATATAGCAGCAGAAGCACGATATACACGAACACCGAAGCGTGACGCATTTACGTCGAGATTTTTATATTGAAAGCATACAAAATACAGGAGTCAAAGCCGTTCGACCTTCTCAAGCGACATCGTTTCGCTCTGTAGCCTCTTAGGCTTCTAAGAAGATCTGACGTTTTTCAGGTCCAAATTTTGTACAGCGATGAGTCCTTTTCTGGTTAATGGGTTAATGGGTATACTAAAAAATCAAAATTGCCGCATTTGGGACGAAAATCCAAACTGAAGAGATTCGAGAGCCGCTTATCATTCCAAAACAACGGTTTAGTGTGGATTGTGGGCTATGGAAGAATCATTGGTCCATATTTCTTAAAATGATACAATGCAACCGTCCGAGGACCGTTATCGCGAGATCATAACCGCCTATTTGATGCCTACAATTACGGCTCATGATGATCTGGGCGACCTTTGGTTCCAACAAGTCGGCGCCACTTCCCCACACATCACATCAATCTATGAATTTATTGAGAGGACACTTCAGTAGGCAGATAATTTCATATTTTGAGCCGGTCGATTGGCCACCAAGATCGTGTGATACACTGTTACTCTTTTGCTGTGCCAGGGATATGTAAGGTTCTAAAGTTATTTACCAGTCGAAATGCTCAAACTTCTTCTCAGCTCAAATGAGTCATCGAAAATTGAACTCAACGGATGGACCCTCTGAGAGATGTGGCCAAAGAATGTTTATTTCGAATTATAATGAATGTTCTGATGATACACGTCTAATGACTGCAATATGAATGTTTCAATTTTTCACAATAAGTCAAATGCTGGAGACAACCCTCTCTTTTTCACAGTACAACTGTGAAATTCATAAGGTGTAGCAGAACGACGTTGAGCACCTTCCCGGCTTCATCAAATCTGGGAGAGAGCTGCTCTGAGCCGTTCGATACCAGACGAGTTTTCGATGATACCCTGTTGTGAGTCTTATTTATCAAAATGTTGGGAAAAAGTTATATTGCCGCTAATCTGAACGGCAAAGCCACTTTTTTTCTAGTCTAAAATACAATGCTGCTGGTGTGCGCAAAAATGGTGACATTGTTGCAGTGCAGTCTCTCCCAATGTGGCGGAAAGAAGTGAAAGAAAGAGGTGAAAGATTACACCCAAATATTCATCTCGTCGGATGAACTACGTCACTGTTGATAGGCATAAATTCAAAAAGTTAAGAACTTTAGTATATTTCTGAAGCGGTATACAACAAAATTAATTTAATAATCTGGAGATTTAGAAGCCAGATTAAAGCTTGGACAAAATTGCTGCTTTGGCATCGGTAGAAAGCAATTGAAAAGCCGAGGAACAAAAATTATGGCTCTAAGCTTCTCACAAATCCCATTTGAGGCCCAAATAAGCAGGACTTTAAAAAAAAGCAGAATAATTCTTTTTTTTTCAGCAAAAATCATTTTCTTATTTTATTCAAAATAGTCTCCTTTTGCTTCAATACTGCTTTTTGCACGGTCCAAAAGCATGTCGAACGAGTGTTTTAGCTCGTTGGCCGGTATGGCCGCCGGTATGCCAATGCAAGCCTTTTGAATGGTCTCTACGTCTGCATTACGCCTTCCTTTCATGAGCAAATGCATTTTTCCGAAAAGGAAGAAGTCGCACGGTGCCATATATGGTGAATACGGGGAGTGGTTAATTGTTAAAATGTGATTCTTGGTCAAATAATCGGTAATAATGATGTCCTTCGAATGTTGTGATTCTTGCGCAAATTTTGGTCGTCAGTCGAATTTGTACGGAACAAACCGTGCACACACCTCTCGTAACCCCAAATATTTTGTCAAAATGCGATAAATTCATGTTTTGGAGAAGTTCAATTCCATTTCCATGAATCGCAATGATGATTTCAGCTGATTTTTGATGAATTCACGCACAGTTTCGATGGAATTTCCGGTGATCACGGATTTTGATTGGCCCACATGTTGATCGTCATTTATGTCCTCACGACCACTTTGAAAACGTTGAAACCACTCGTGCACTCTGCTACGGGATAGGCAATCATCGCCATAAACTTGTTTCATCAATTGAAACATTTCGGTAAAAGTTTTACCAGTTTTAAAACAAAATTTAATATTGGCTCTTTGTGCTAAGTTCATTTTCTCACCGATAACACAAACATACTGACACTTAAAACGCAATAACTTCACTTCCAATCGATGAAATGTCATGAAATCACTGGACAATCGATAAAGATAGCAGATTCCAGTCGACGTATAGATGGCGCCACTAGGGAGCGCTAGATTCAAAAAGTCCTGTTTACTTTGGAACTCACCTTGTAATATGCAGACTTAATTCCCAATAAACAAGTAAAGTGTGAGTTTTATAAAGGATCTCGTTGCTAATACTATATTTTGGCACCTAAAATGCAAAGAACGTATCATCGAAAAATTCGAAATGTTCAGCTTCCGCTGTCAGATATAACCAATATATAACCATTTTATAACCAAAACTCCAGTCGGCTTTTCCTTCGCCTTTAAACTTACAAGAAGTGAAGTTACGTGCTTTTACATTTCAGGTGACGATATACATATTATTTGAGTTTAAGCAATTATCTTATTTTCAGTCACTGGTTATGTAAACACTTTTTCACTTTTCGCTGAAGAATGTGAGTCGCGACCAATATTAAATTGTATGTCCTTTTGAAGTTGACACCATAAAGAGTTTTGATATAAATACACATGGTATGTTAGGCATTTGAATTAAATATTTGAAATATGTACAACTCGCTTTTGCTTTCACATACATATAAAAATATAAATAGACACAGGACAAAGTAAAACGAATGAATATACTTACCACATCTATCAACTGCGATAGCCGTAGACCCATTTTGACCGTTAAACGATCGGAATTATTGCCCACTGGCCTGATTAAACGATTGTAATTGCTTAAAAGATCGTCGTATAAACGTTTTGCATCTGGGTTGGCCAGGCCGCCGGTGGCAAAATGTAACGCTATGAACACAGCTGTGAATAGCACGCTCCCCATCTTAGGCCAGGTCCACCCCTGTGTAAACGAAAAAAAAGAAATCGAAAAGCAGAAAAGTATTATTTACTGGTTTTTATCATGTTAAGAGGTATTATATTAGGACGGAATTATTTATGGTTAAAAATGTAAATAAAATATTCTATTTAATAGTCGTTTTGGTTGCTTGTGTAATAGATCAATCAAGCTGATACGATGCTTTAAAGAGAGAGAGACAACAGAAGTCTTATTTGGAGCCACCTTTGTATTTTTTTGTTGAGCTTTCGAACTTAACGCTATGAAAATTGAGAGTGGTATGGCTCGGAGATTATATTCGATGAACTCAGTGTTTCCTTATCGTCAACAGTACAACCATCAACCATAATTATAATGTCATGTGACTATTTTCCCTTTCCAAAATTTTTCTAGTAGGTAATTCTAGTATTGTGTCACGAGCAAGTATTTTTCACCAAATTAATTTCTATGAACAGAGACGGCTCTTTAAACCAGAATAAATTTTTTAACACAATCGGATCTGTGGCTAACCGGATTAGATCCTAATAAAACAAGGAAAAAAGGTAACTTCGGCTGCACCGAAGCTAATATACCCTTCAGAGTTGCATTTCTTTTACTAACTATGTGTTCAGTTTGTATGGAAGCTATATGCTATAGTAATCCGATCTGAACAATTTTCTCGGAAATTTTTTTATTACTTAAAGCAGTAATCCATGTCAAATTTCGTGAAGATACCACTTCAAATGCGAAAGTTTTCCATACAAGCCCTTGATCCCAATCGTTCGGTTTGTATGGCAGCTATATGCTATAGTAAGCCGTTCCGAACAATTTTTTCCGATATAATATAATTTCTATGAACAATAACTCACACCAAATTTTGTGAAGATATATCGTCAAATGTGAAAGTTTTCCATACAAGAAGTTGATTCTGATCGTTCAGTTTGTATGGCAGCTATATGTTATAGTGGTCCAATATCGGCAGTTCCGACAAATTAGCAGTTTCTTGACGACAAAATGACGTTTGCAAAATTTCGAAACGATATCTTAAAAACTGAGGGACTAGTTCGTATATATACAGACAGATGGACGGACAGACATACGGATATAGCTAAATCGACTCAGCTCAACATACTGATCATTTATATATATATTTTATATGGTCTCCGACGCTTCTTTCTGGGTGTCACAAACTTCGTGACAAACTTAATATACCCTGTTCAGCGTATAAAAAGCATGTATACAATTATTATTAACCATAACCTCCTATTCTTCTCTACAAATTTTGATATACTTGCATTCTTATTTGGTTTTGCTGAATCATTAATTCGAAATAATTATTATTTTCCCTTAATTACTAACCTATTGCTAACCAGTAAGCAATTCACAAAGCTGCCCAGCTTCGATTGTTGTATGCGCCCTTTATAACTTTTGTTGCGCACTTTTATGGTTTCGAAATAGTAATCGGTGCTTGGCAAACCCATAAACACTTAAATGTAGTTGAAATTCGATCACTTTCGAAGCATATTAGCATAATTTTGGGCTTATAACAGTGCCAAAGCCCTTAAAGCAGCGCCACTTCATTGCGCCGAAAAAGTTGGACGTAAATGCAGAAATTTTCAATTTTATTTGCCGACACCAAATGCTGACACCATTTATCGAGCTATTTGCTGGATTTACCGTTTGTGGAACGGCGTGCACAAATGCAAGCAGAGCTCAACGACACCTACACAAGTGCATATACATATACATTATGTAGTATACGCTGAGGAGGCAGTATGTGTGTGTGTGAGTATGCCTTAAAGCCCGTAAGCTCTGTTCTGAGTGACTATGGTGTTTAATACATATGCCCCGCTGCAAGTTGGCGTATATGTGTTTTGTTGTGTGCGCTGACAAGTGCTCAGTTGCGGCTGTGGGGCACTGCTTGCCGGCGCTGTCGCTTATGGGAAGGTTTAAGTGTAAAATTTATCAAATCGTAAATTTCGCCACACCCAACCTACAGAGCCAGATAAATGCAGTGGCTTATGCTGAAGACACGTGCACGCATACACATAAAGACGTACATATATATATATATATATATATATATATGTATATACGCCCTATATAGTTGCCGTAGTCGATCGTTCATTGGCAGCGTGCAAAAGACTCTCAAAACTATTTCCGACATTGCCAAATTTTGCCTCTTAATCTTTGCCGCTTGACTGCTCGAGGGCTAATGGCACAGCAAAGGCGCATGTAAGTATGTAAGTACTGCGTGTTTCGTGTGCATAACTGCTGTTCCAAGAGCGCAGAGAAGTTTGGATTTAAAGTAAAAAGTAAACACAAAAAATATTGCCACTACAGGGTGCTACAAAGTAAAGAAAAATACTTAAACTATGACAAATATATTTTTTGCCAAGGAAAGAGCTTCACTGAGATTTCGTCAAGCAAAAAATTATGATTGAAAAAAGTATGAATTATTGAGTCACTTAGTCAAAAAACTTACTTAGTGAAAATTAAAAAAAAATGTAATTTTTGTTCATTTAACAAGTAAGGAAGAGCCAAGTTCGGGTGTCACCGAACATTTTATACTCTCGCATGATAAAGTGATAATCGAGATTTCATTATCCGTCATTTACAAATTTTTTTATTTTGCTGTAAAATTAATTGGATTAGTAGCTCCTGAGATATGGTTTTTGGTTCATAAGTGGGCGACACCATGCCCATTTTCAATTAAAAAAAAAAAAGCCTAGGTGCAGCTGCCTTCTGCAATTTCTTCCGTAAAATTTAGTGTTTCTGACGTTTTTTGTTAGTCGGTTAACGCACTTTTAGTGATTTTGAACATAACCTTTGTATGGGAGTTGGGCGTGGTTATTATCCGATTTCTTCCATTTTTGAACTGTATATGGAAATACCTGAAGAAAACGACTCTGTAGACTTTGGTTGACATAGCTATAGTAGTTTCCGAGATATGTACAAAAAACTTAGTAGGGCCCCTCCCTAATGCGATCCTTTGTGCCAAATTTCACTTTAATATCTTTATTTATGGCTTAGTTATGACACTATATAGGTTTTCCGTTTTCGCCATTTTGTGGGTGTGGCAGTGTGCCGATTTTGCCCATCTTCGAACTTAAACTTCTTATGGAGCCGAGAAATACGTGTACCAAGTTTCATCATGATATCTCAATTTTTACTCAAGTTACAGCTTGCATGGACGGACGGACAGGGGGACGGACGGACAGACAGACATTCGGATTTCAACTCTGATCACTTTGGTATATTTAACCCTATATCTGACTCTTTTAGTTTTAGGACTTACAAACAACCGTTATGTGAAAAAAACTATAATACTCTCCTTAGCAACTTTGTTGCGAGAGTATAAAGATTATGTTTTTATCGAAACACCATAGATATTTTTCGTTTATTAAAATGCCAAAATTTTGCGTTCAGTTATTTTCTGGAGGTCGTGAAAAGATCAAACCCTGAAGAGGCTCAAATTCTGAAAAGATCAAAGAAAAGACACAGGGTGCCATTTGCGTTAGTCTAAAGATTTGCAGACTGCTGTATAGAGATAAACATTTCAACATTATAATATTATAAAACTGAAGTTTTGTTCACTGTTTAAGTCGTGAAAAGATTAAAGCTTGAAGTAGCTCTAAATTCTAAAACGATCAGTAAATGGTTCAGGGTATCTTATATGTTAATCAAAAGGCTTTCAGACCGCTGCTGGCGCTAAATATTTCTCAAAAAATTAAGAGAGTGAGTATTTATTGCCATTATCCTATAAATTTGAAATTTTATTGATTTCTGGAAGTCGTTAAAAGATCAAAGTCTTAAGAAAACCTCAGATTCCATAAACAATACAGGGTGCTTTTTGTGTTAATCAAAAATTTTCAGACTGCTGAATAGAGCCAAATAATTCATAAAATATTAGGAGTATATTTGCATGGACTAAACCTAGCGAATAAGAAGAGGCGATATTTTCTTCGCCTTCTCGACCATTAAACGAAAAATCGTACAAGAAAGATACAAAATTAATGTTATAGCGATATAAATCTAAAATTATGAATAAAGCTTTCAAAGCCTTACTTTTCACTGAGGTATCTTGAATCCTGACTCCACAAATAAAACTCAAATGCTGAAACTTAAAGTCGATTTTAGCTAAGACACCAACTTTCAACATAATTTATGAGCCTGACGTACTTCAAACCAGTTTGCGACCAGTACATCGTTGGTGAAGAAACCTAAAACTTACCATCCGTTCTTTACTTGCGTGAAAGAAGATATTCCGCTGACAGCCTGCACGCGTGATTTGTAGCAGTTTTGTAGTAGTTTGAAAAATGTGATTTTAATGCTTGAAAAAGTTTGCCAACTGCTGCTTTTATCTAATAAAAAACTAAAAGACCAAATTAACAACAAAAGCACATCACAACAGCTGTATGTCTCCACAATATTGCCAGCAGCGACGAAACGGCTCATTGTTTTCTATTTTTTTGTCACTATTTATGTAAGTTAACGGAAAATTGCATTGGCGCACGCAAAGCAGACATTTCATAAGTTGAGCACGCACTCGGGCGAATATTCCGTTATCAAAAATTATCACATACACATGTATACGCATTGGGGGTATAACCAATATTTTAAAGCAGTTAGCAACAAGTATCAAATATATACTAAATACAAAATATCAAATGTAAATAGCATATCGTCACCCAAAATGCAAAATAACGTTTCATCGAAAAATCTAAATTGATTGTTTTATTGCTTAAGAATGACTACATTAAATTACATAAAGGATTCCGCTGTCAGATATAACCAATATATAACCATTTTATAAGCAAAACTCAAATTTTGTTTCTTTGATGATGTTTGTTGTATGTTCTATTACAGCGTTTTTCCTTCGCCTGTAAACTTATGAAAAGTGATTTTTGATATTTGGTAACCATAATTAGCAGAAAATAAGAGGAAAATCCATTTACATTAAATAGATGTAAGCTTCTAATATATGTAGTATAATAAATTCGTAAAATCCACAAAAATTAATTCTCGAACGGCTGTGAACCAATGAATGATACTTTCAGGTTACGTATCCGCAATGGCGCTTTCTGCGTAAAATTGCGTATTTCGGAAAAAGCGTGCGCTCAATTTTGAGTACCGAAGCTGATTTGCATTTCTCGTGGCAAGTGATTCTTAAGAGTTAACATACGCTTACAAATAGATATATCAACTGGCACTAAATCGAAAAAAATTTATCGAGAACTGCGGTCACTTCATTGACGAAGCTCTAAGTGATTTTTTCTCCATATCGAATCATGAAATGTGAATGCATGTAGTAATTTAAAGACAATTAATGCGATAGAAAGGATATTCATTTATTTTGTTGTTCAACCATTGGCTTGTGCCGCTATTGACAGTCCATGGAATCAACGTAGTCGACCACTTGTATTGGCACAGGCAACCCAGATGTTGGAACATGTTTGTGGTCTTAAAAAATAACATTGAGTAACTGTTTACAAAACCTGAAGACCAGGGTGTCTCTCGAAGACCTAAACACATATATATGTATATATCACTCATATCACATGGCATATCACATAAGCATGAAATATCGAACTGCAAGAGCGAGAATAACTAAAACACTTTTACGACGGTTGCGGTGAAATTACCAAACCTGTGACTTCTTAGATCTTTTAATGGATATTTAAGCCACACCTTTGCGTGCTAAACTAATATCTCAGATATATATAGACTATTTACGCTTTATATAACTTAATACATCCATTTTCAGTCAATTTGTGAAATGAAGAAACGATTGGCACATCAAAAAACCCTTTTATAGGCATATCACCATATCACCAAAATATGAAAAATATTACGATTGTGCCAATATATATAATACTCCTAATATACATATATAGGCTGAATAGGCTAAGTTTGTCGTGAAGTATGTAACACCTAGGAGAAAAATTCGGAGACCCCAAAAAATATAGCTATACATTTAAACAATTAAAGTGACAGAGTGACCTGTCATATTTGCTCTCCTGTCTGTCTATCTGTATATATGTACGGCTCAATTTTTGTGATATCGATCTGAAATTTTGTACACGTCCCTTACTCCCCCAAAAAAATTGCATATTTGTCGAATCCGCCGATATCAGTTAACAATTTCATATAACTGCAATAAAAAGTGACCGATTGAACAGAAATTTTTGTATGGAACACTATTTTATTTGGCAAGATATCCTCAGGAAACTCGGCGTACATTCATGTCTTCAATATTAGCAGAGGAATGAACTGGAGTAAAATGAGATTTCTGACATGATCGTGACGATATAAAACTTTTAGTCAATATTAAAGCACATTTCTAAAATAAGTTTTGTCAAAAGCTAACTTAAGATTGTTCATTGTTGATCAGAGATACACCGTTGAGAATGTTTAATCTTCGTGGCTATATTTTACTAGAAAATATCATATTTAACTTCTGTTTAGAGCTTCAAGGAACCCTTTAAAGTGCTTCCTGTGACAAAAGGCGGAAGAAAAATTGGCTTGTAAACAGTGCTTTATGAATACTTTTCGAGTTGCTTCCAGTTTCAACAAGTTAATACAATTCATACCTACTGTAGTTATTGCACAACATATTACGTCCGAAACCACAAAATAACCGGACATAAGAAGCAGCAGTTAGAAACAAAATTTCGAAATTTTTCTTTCTCATGTCATACTGACATATGAAAACTTTATTTTGCACTTTCAAGCTGCAAACTGCCATAAATACCATAAATGAAAAATAAATATAAATATATATATATATCACGAAAATTTTGACATTAACCGCAACAGTTTCGAAACTATTTGAAAATTATTTAACATTTTTCACAAACAACAAAACAATTTCACATGAAGCATAGACATACATTCTAGCAGCGGTGTCACAAGACCTTTGAAACGCACACATGTGCGCACATTTTTAAAGCGCATGCAAGAAGTGTACGTACTGTAATAAAAAATTTAACTAAAATACTTTAAATTGCGCATACGCACTGGCGCACCAACAGGATAAAAACTAAGAATTAGAATAGAAGCGAAGTGACAGCGTAAGGGAGGTGGTGGGCAACTCAATTTATGCATATATAATATTAAGGCGGTTCATGTTGTTATTTTATATTATTATTAGGGTGATCATTAAAAACTTAATAAACACATTTTTCAGTCTCACACCGTTAGTTGTTTATTTTTTATCCAAATTTGGAGATAAGTGAATTAAAAGGCTTTCTTTTGAAGATGATGCTTAAAATATGTATTAATTTTCGGTCGGAACTAATAGAACAAGAGGCATTACTCATTTTCACGGGTGTCGCGTCTACGTAACCGGAACGGACCCGTATTTTTATCTGGCCAGGGACAACAACAACAACGCGATAATTCAGCGTGTTTTTTTCGAAAAATGTGAGACTTCTCAGGTTCTACGTACGTACTGGATCGATATACCTAAAATTTTTAGAGAGTCTTCTTTATAGACTTGTCTAAGTATGAAACTATCCATATATCCAAATTAATTATTTCTTAAATAAGTCGACATAGAAAAAAAAAATTATTTAAAAAATTGTAAAAAAAAATTATGTAAAAAAATTGTAAAAAAAAAATTTATTTAAAAAATTGTATATAAAAAGTTAATCCAAAAATTTTATTTAAAAAAATAAAACACAAAAAAAAAAATAAATACAAATTTTATTTTTTTATTTTTTTATTAAATAAAATTAAAAAAATTTTATAAAAAAATTTTATACAAAAAATTTATAAAATTTTATAAAAAAATGTTTTTTCCAGCAATCGCCATTTTGTGAAATTTTTTCAACTGTTCTGTAGAACCAGAACCAGAACCAGTTATTCCAGTTTAATATTTTTTCTTTTGGGTTTTAGGTTGCTAGGAAGGTTGAGGGTACCATAACCACAATGCTCGGCAATTTTTTGAGACCCCCCACTTTATCAGTTCCTTATTTCGCAACTTTTCTATTTTTTCCCGTATTCCTGTAGTTTTAATAAATAACTACGAAAAAATTTATATTACATATTTTAATTGCGTTTTTTACGAAAGTTCAAACATTATCTGAAATTCAGCCCCACTAATACCTATAGCCGACATTTGCATATATTAGAATAATCCAGAAAAATTTCAAATTAAGTTCGTTTTTTAATCACACTCTATTTATTACGTAAGGCCCCACCCTAATACATCTTAGTGCTTCTGTATTTGTGTTGGCGCATACAAGTATGCTATGAAGCACTTAAGCGCTGACAAGAATAGCAGTTAGACACATTCGCCCGCTGCCGAAAGCAAATAAACATAAAAACTTAACGCTGACACGTAAAATCTTTGTACGAAACTTTGGCGAAAAAGTGACAGCGGTAAAGCAACACAACAGCGCCAGCCACATACCAATGTTGCCACTAAGCCAAGCAAGCTGAAATATTTGTATGTACGCGCCCAAATGGAAATGTGGAGCAACATGCCCGATTCGCAACTAATATGCATGTGAGAGTAGCGGCAAGCATGCATATATGTATGTGTGTGTATGTGTGCTTATAGTGACTGATATTTACTTTAGAGACTTTGCTATGAAAGCATTTAGTGTAAAAAGTTCCATTGGACCTTGCCAACACTCTTACAGTCTTTTCTGTCCCGCCCAGCAAACAGCTGAGTGGTTTAGTGTACATGTGTGATTCGTGGCTTCTCGGTTGTGGTTGATGTTGCAAAGTATGAAATGAAACTTGTTTTGTAAAACTCAAAAATGCTTCTGCAAAGGCCGTGGCAAATCGCTTGCAATACAAAAATTCGCTTGCAAGCAAATATTGCATAACATTTAAACACACACACATATATATATATATATATATATTTATATATATATGTATATGTATGTGTCCAATATATGCATATGTGTGCACCGAACACCTGTGTGCCTGCAGTAGCAGTAGCCATCACTAAAAGTTCGCAAGTTGGCCGAAGTGATTGCCACAGACACACACATTTATACTCACACACTCACATAAAGTCACTCGCTTTCTATAGCAAGTCTTCAAAATGTGTTAGTTCTTATGTAGCCTCCTGCTTCAGCCACTGCTAATAGCGATTTTGTACTAGTGACAGCTCTTATGAAAACATAAATATTTTATCTGTGCAATGTTGAAAGCAAGGCCACACTACTGGCTTTCCGCATACGCCACACACACACTCTTTGTGTGCGTGTGTTGAAAAAAATTAGCATTAGGCAGTCTCATAGCTTCACATTTTTGAGCAAACTCTCTAAGTCATGTTGAAACAGTATCGTAAATGCAAATAGAATGCAATGAATTGATACATTGTTGGCAAACAATGCGAGTGTGTGCTTAGTAAGAAGTTTATTTGATTTGAAATGCTTGTCTCAGAAATATTTATTTTACAGTATGCAGCTGCAGGTATTTATTCAGCAGTGAAATATACTGAAAATAGATAGTAACAGGTAGGGAAGTATGAAAATTGGCTGCAACCAAAAATTATTTTGGAACTACTAAGAGTTCGTTATGATTTTTTTCGAAACTGTGTTTTTGAAGTCGGCAAGATTTCTCGAAAACTACTCAACCGATCTTCATGACATTTTACACAGGTCTTTCATATATAATTATTAAAGACTTGAACGAAGGATTCGCTTACAAAAATTTGAAAAAAAAATGGCTCGAAATTTAATTTTTTTTTTAAATGTCTGCAAAATATGTATTTTCAGTTTTTTTCTTTCTTCCAAGCTCTAAGTAAAGGTTTTAACTAAAACAGGTATTTTTTTTACTTTAGACGATACTGTAAGGAGTTATCCTGCCAACGAGCCAACATTTTTCTGAAAGGTCACCGAAAATGGCATCGTAATGGATGTGTTTAAAATACTTTTTTCCAAAAATTTCAGAAAATATTTCATTTTTTATACGAAAAAAATTGTTAAAAATATGTTGTTTTTACCCAAGGAAACCTATGTAATCCTTTAAAACTTAAACCAAACATACTTTCCGAAATAGCTTCCTCGGTTTAACGGAAACAAATTATCCGATTACTAACCGCTTGCATATTCTGTATATATATTTTCAAACATTGAGGCACGATCTGCTAGAAAATCGGATGTTTCTTAGGGCAAAAACGGAACTATTGGATAAAATTCAGCTTTTTTACAGAACGTCATTTTGAAAACTTTTCAATTTTAGATTTTTTCCGACCATGAATCATTGTGCCGACCATATCGAACGTTTTAAATAAAGTTTTGATTTTATTCTATTTTTTAAATAAAGATATTTATACAATTTTAATTTTAAATAGCGTTTTTTTCTCTCTCAACATGTTGCTAGTCAGATACAGAAGACGATAGAAAAAGACTCTACGAAGCCAGGGTAAAAATCTGAGAAATGGGTATGACGCCACCCACATTTAGGTGAGCATCCATATCTACGAACCTACCTGGAATTATCCTAGCATTGGTACATTACAATGTACAAAGCAGCCCTATTTTACAAAAAACACAATTTTAACTTCCGTTAATCTAATTCACTTTCCAATGTACGAAACAACAACAATGTATTCAGTTAAACTTTGCTAAAATACAAGTTGTATTTCATTCGAAATCGAACTACAACTTTTCAAGAACCCAAGCGCCAAATAATAATGGATAATTTATTGAAATACAGCGAAAATATAAATATTTGATAATAATATACAATTACGTCAAAAAGTTGCTGAATCGGGCCATTAATTCCCTTAGTTCCCATATACCTAATATAAACATTTTCGAACTTCCGGGTGACTTTGTACCGCATATATCGGCCAATATGAAAATCAGAAAGTGTGTTTTATTCATAACAGTAAATCCGTGCGCTTAACTTGAATAAAATTGGGCGGAATCTTTACCCAGCCCCCACATAATAACTATCAGGATTTTCGCACATCCGGCTGACTTTGCTCCATATGATGGGTGATTGTATAAGAGGTACCGTAATGAAAGCTGGGGAACATTTTATCATCTCGTCCATTTCTATATATAATATATAGGCGGTAACTGTCCTTAGGAAGAAAGAAGCTCATAATATTCCGTATGCAAGGCTGGGTGGAAATTTGTATCGGTCTCGATCATTTTGGGTTCAAATAAACCAAATATCGAGATGATGCATGTTTAAGCATCTTTTGAAATCAAAACGTTTCCCTTAAAGTGTGTGTCTACTAAGCAAATTTGATCTGAATTCTATGCTCTGCTTGAAAAAATTAGCCTAAGAAAGCTGTTTTAAGGGAACTAGACTAATTAAAAACAGGCGATATTGATACTGAGGTAATTAGAAATATTTTAAAGAAAACAAATGGCTATGTTTTTTGTGGCCACCATTTTAAGAATACGCACAAAAAATTTCATATCGTTCCGATAAATATTTTCAAAGTTACAAGCAAATTTGGAAAGGAGAGTGCCTTAACGCGTTTTCCCCAAAATGGTGTGATCGCATTCGGTGACTAACATTACTTGAAGACGGCTAAATTGATTAGTCTCAAATAATTGTTGTTGTCAAAAAAGTCTTGCGGTATTTTCGCTAGTTGGCGCTGAAAGCGCGTAGTTCTAGTTTTATTCGTCGCATCGGGTCATGCTATACCTTTTTGGAAAGCTCATTTCACGCGCTAACTCGTTTGATTGATTGCCGTTTCTTTTAAGTCGTTCGTGAGTTATAGCGTCGCAAACATGGAGCAAAATAAAGAGAAAATACGGCATATTTTACAGTACTACTACGATAAAGGCAAAAATGCATCTCAAGCCGCCAATAAAATTTGTGCAGTTTATGGACCCGATACAGTTTCCATTTCCACCGCACAACGATGGTTTCAACGTTTTCGTTCTGGTGTAGAGGTGGTCGAAGATGCGCCGCGCTCCGGAAGGCCTGCCGTCGAAAATTGCGATAAAATCGCTGAATTGGTCGAAAGAGACCGGCATAGTAGCAACCGTAGCATCGGTCAAGAGCTGGGCATGAGTCATCAAAAATTCTTTTCAATTTCAATAAAAAGAAAACAAAATTCAATAAAGATACCGCAAGACTTTTTTAACAACCCATTATTAACACGACCATCTTAAATATATTTTTCAGTAATTAAACGAACATTTTTTCGAACCGATGAATACTTTTTTTCATAAACAATTTAAAGCCGAAATTATTTTTTTTTTTTTTGAGAAACGGCCTTTATGTCAAAAAAATATGTTTTGCTTATTTCTTCGATAAATTACTGGATTAAACACTACTTTAACGAAATCTGTTTGGTTTTTTTTCAATTTCAGAAGACCCAGTTCAGAGATATAGTGGTCACCGTAAAACGTCTGTTTTGAGAGGAGCTCCCGGAGATCAGCTGCAGTTCCTTTCCAAACAAATATTTTCTTGTCTTAAAATCAGTCTTAAAATACATTTAAAAGATACCTTAATATACATATGTACATATTTTTACACATTTTTGTATAAAAAATTTAAATGTCTTCTCAAAAAAATTGTGAAAACTTCGCGTTTTTTTACCTTCTAACAATATATAAACTCTTACAATAGCACTCTTTGAGAGTGTAATCGAGTTTAGTACCAAAAACATACTACACATTAGTGTGATCAAATTAAAAAGTGAATTTTGTCCATTTCATCTTCTTCAAAGTAATCCCCTCCCGCTGCAATACACATATGCCAACGAATTTTCCAGTCATGGCCATGGCCATCAGAGCCTTCTTCGATTCAGCTATTATATCCTCAATTGACTCAAAACGGTGTCTTCGGAGTGGTCATGTCAATTTGCTGAATAGCCAGAAGTTACACGAAAGTAAATCAGGCGAATGCGGTGGTTGCATCCCGATATTAGTTAAAATGTGGCAAAATGATCACGAATACCCATTCTGCATTGGGATGTTGATGTTGCATTATCGCACTTTTTTGTTCAATATCAATTCAAGCATAGTAAAAATCGAAGAATTCTCTTTTAGAAATTGACATGTGGAAAAAGTATTTTCTCGAGTAAACTGTTCTTTATGTCTGACTCTAAGCCATTTGTGCTAATCAATATGTGTGACATTTTGAGAGGTTATATACAGTTAGAATTTTCATCAAATCAATTTTTTAAATTTTATTTTCTTAATGTACATATAGTTAAGAATGCACACAAAAAAAGCATATCGTTCCGGTGAATATTTTCGAAATTACACGCAAATTTTAAAAAATTATCGATTTTTTTTTGTGAAACATTTTAAAGTTTTCTCGGAAAAAATTTTGGAAATCTCGCTTTTTTCGATCTTCAAACTTTATATAACTCTTTATAACGTAAAAACTCTCTTTGAACGTAAAAACGAATTTGGTACCATAAATATATTATTTAGCGATGACTTGTAATATATTTTAAATTCTTGCTTTACTTGAGCATAAACCAGAAATAAATAAAGTAAATATTTCTCAAGAATGAGCCAACCATTTGTGCTAATGTTAATGTATGTACGAACAACGACAACGACGCTCATAAGTTCGGTGCTGCCAAAAATTGTGAATAATCGGCAGTTGCATACGCCACCGCAGTTGCAAAACCAAACACGCCGCTGGCACTACGTAGAGCCAAAGAGATTTGCGCATTCTCGGAAAGACGAGAGTGTACAGCAAACACGAAATAAATCAAAGTTAATGTAGCAAAGTCAAATGACGCTGACTGCATGGCCGGGTTGATGATGTTGCCAGAACACCAATACACACCAGCGCTGGCGGAGTGGCATTCGGTGGTGCTGCAGGCGTTTGATAGCAGTCGGAATTGGTGTTGGTATTGCCATTTCCGCTCAACTGCTGTTTGTTTGCTCAACTATTGCACGCTGCTCATCCTCTCATCCGCTCATCTGTTCATCTGCGCTCCACGCGCAGTGCACGCCCCGGCAATCTGTCGCTGTGGCGCTCTTTGCTCCGCAACGCTGTTTGCGACTTGTGTCATTTGGCTTGCAATTTCGAAATGCAATTTGTTTGCTCAAGTGGAATTTCTTGCAGTAGCGCTTGGAGCGCAGCGCAAACGCTTAGGCAAACAAACAAACTGTGTAATAGCAAAATACAGAAATTACTTCTGTGAATATTTGTATTTTATCTCCACTTTTTTGCTCTTCTTTTGCATGCTCTTTGTGCAACATTTTCGTTTATTTTCAGCTATTGCTTATTGCCCGCATTCGCCTGTGATTACTCAAAGCTCAGTTCATATTTTTGTTATTGCCTCAGCGCTGGCTCATTGTTGTCGGTGTTGTTGTTGTTGTTGTTGTTGTCACATTCCCGTTAATTTATGTGCATTTCATTAAATGTCACTCATACGTCATGTTGAGCTGATGAGCTTTCCATGGCATTCGAATCGGTTAGATTTAGAAGCAAATACTTATGCATGCTTCCAGCGCCAGGCCGCATTTGTTTCGCAGCTTATGCGTGAGTGGCAAGCTGAAGCTGATGCAATTAATGTATTTCATGGTAAGCCTCTGCAGCAGACATTCTTAAATGGCAATTTGGGGATATTGTAGAAAAAATGCTTTGCCTTAAAAAGTTGAAGCAGTTTGAAAATTCATCGGAAATACTTGGAGCAACTTTCGGAAAATTCTAGCGTAAAATGGTGTACAACAAATGATGGAAATTTTCTCAATTCCTTGGATTGGTAATATGTGAGCTGCAATTACTATTTACGTAGCATAAAAATTCTGCGAAATTGCTATAAAATCAAAATTTATACGATAAATTATTTTACAGGAGAATTTAGCATAATTTTTTTCTTATTATTTCCCTTTCTTTCATAGTCATATTATATATGCATCCAATTAAATAACTTGGGTCTCACTTACACAATATTATGGAGTAATTATATTCTCATATGTGAAATAACCTTTTCTATATGAATTGATTTTAATTTGAAATTCCATTTCGAGGTTCTCTTTCTTTAAGAAAAAACACAGAAACTTCAAATTTAATGGGGAATCTTTATTATCATTCGAAAGAACATTCCTTCGCAATTATTTTTTAAAGATTATCTCTTTCAAATATTGGTCGCGGCTACGTCTCAGCTGGTTCATTATTTGAGTCCAATTTTTGATGACTCGTTCGAGCATTTCGTCTGGTAACTGAATGACACGCGTGGTTATTGTGCCAAGACCTGAATCGAAGCGTTATTGTCCACATGGACTTTAGACTTTACATATCATCACCGGAAAGAGTCTACCGGTGTGATATCATATCATATTGCTAGTCAATCGGCTGGCTCAAAACGTGAAATTAACTGCTCACCGAAGTGTTCTCTCAATAAATCCATTGATTGATGCATTGTGTGGGAAGTGACGTCGTCTTTTTGAAAACAAATGTCGCCGAGATCACGAGCTTCAACTTAATACAATAAATAGTCAGTATTCATGGCGTATTAACGATCGCATAGACGGACCGATTATTCCAATGGTTCACAAACCACACTAAACCGTTGTTTTTTCTGAATGAAATTACAAGAAATTCAACTTTATGTTGTTATTTGTCCCGAATGTGGCAATTTTGCTTATTTACATACCCATTGAGCCAGAAGCCCATTGGGCCTCATCGCTGAACCAAATTTGACTAGAAAAATTTTAAAAGCCCATAGAGTGGAGCGGTGAAGGAAAACAGATCACCTATTATTTAATTACTGTACTGGATACTCAGATATTATAATTTGAAGAAGTATACAATTGGCCGAAGTGAAAGAACTAATTAATGCTAAAAATATTTTCTCAAACTCTAGAGGGAAAAACTAATAAAAACCCTCTACTTTTTATAATAAAAATATCACATAAAACTGGCATCTGTCGGAATAATGGTTGGCATTTGTCAAGTGAATGTGAATTGGTAGCTGCCAGATGAAGCTGTCAAGCGTTTGTCAGATGACAGTTATCAACTATTTCGTTTCGGCTCACCTTTTATACGATGTTCGGGCGATTGGTCGTCTCTTTCCGGCACGTTAGCATAGATCCAAAACTCATCGTCAGTAATAATATATTTCATGATATCTTCGAAAAAATTTTAGTGATTTTGGAACCAATCGTGCTTTCACTTTTCTCAGGCCCGAACATACGTGCTAAATGGGTTTCACTGAAACTTCCGACATCCAACGATGCCAGCAAGATCTCTGACTATTAATCATTGATTCTCAAGCAATAATTTCTATATTACATATACTCGATTAAGGATTGGACACACTATCATAACACACGCCCACTCACTATCGGGTAAATGCCCATCCATTTGCCCCTTTTGCTATGACACCGCTTCTATCAAACACCTACTCACACTCTGTCCGATGCTTCACTCAACAGCCCACAACTCTGGCAACATTGATATCATAAAACGATTAAGTGAACCTTCAGAAAGAACGTTATGATTGTATATAGATTCTTAAAAACCAACGATTTGTTAAAACATATTTAAGCAACTTACGTCTTTACTAACCCTTAGCAAATAGAATTTTTCACCTAGTTATAATTACAAGACGGCTGAAGGCCTCGTAGCCAGTGCTGCGTTTATGTATTTATATAATAAAACTCTTTTTTGTTATATGAATTATTATAAACAAATAAATAAATAAATAAATTTCTATATTTTTTTGACGGGTTGATCATCAGTTGATGTTAAAGGCCGTCCTGGATGTAATTCATCGTCAATGTGTTCTCGACCCTCTTTAAACTTTCTATACCAAACAAAAACACTTGATCGCAATAAACAATTATCACCGAAGGCCTTTACCAACATTCTGAACTTTAAATCAAAAAGTCTTACTATTTTTTGCCCACAGCTGTATAATATATAGAATTGAAAATATCATCTTTAAAAAGCGGTGTAACCAATTCTTCAGGGATCAAAAAATGGTGTACACTCCAATATTATTCGAAAAAAACTAACAAAAAGTAGTAGTAGCAGTTTAAAAAGTCTTTTCAATTAAAACAAGACAACCTTCACAAGCAAATTTTTTATGGCAAAAAGGTAGAAGAAGATCCCTATTCGCATTTGGTTGTCAAGTTTGAAAGGCAGCTACATATATGCTATGGCATATATGCTGAAAACAATATCTTAGGAAATCGCGGCATGGTTTTGAACAACAATCCTTCGCTGATTTGCCGAAGATACCTCGTCCAACGAACGAGTGTTTACATAAGCCCTTCATTCTGATCGTTTAGTTTATATGGCAGCTACATATGTGCTTTAGTTGTCTCACATAGGCGGTTCCAAAGAAAAGGACGTGGGCGATTTCAGACCGATATCTCAAAACTTTAATTATTCGACTATTTATATATTTACTTTGTAGGATCACCGACATTGCATACTCTGTTCAAAGTATAAATATATCTATATAACACGTGGCGCAAAAATTACTGTCCGATGTTTTTTGGAAAATGAAAAACCTTTTTAAAAAATTAAAAACTTTGATTCTGCTAGTGGATTATTTTTATTTGGTCTTTTAAATTTTTTTACATCAAGTCGAAAATATGATATAATGTAAATGGCCGCCGCCACAGTTGATTGTCGTTTGAGCTCTTTTTATGGCATTCTCCATCACTTTGGCCAGAACTTCCGGCGATGAGTCCTCACATTCGAATATTGTCTTTAAGAGCTGCAAGAGTCTGAGGCTTATTGACATAAACCCGCCACTTCAAAAAGCCTCACAAAAAGAAGGATGGAACGGTCAAATCAGACGATCTTGCTGGCCAGTGCATATCGCCAAAACGGGAGATTAGGCGCCCGGGAAATGCATCCTTCAGCATATCGGTTGTGGCATTGTGTGTATTTCGCATGTGTTTACTACACACATGTCAAAACAGAACTGACATTTGAGGTCAATTGCAAAATTTATAGCATCTTCTGATAGGAGGATTAGTTTTGAGCCACACTGTATTTTCCAGTTCTGATACCATCTCTAAATATTTATTGTAGTACGGTTTCAGACGAGTTAAAAATCACAAAAAACGATAGTTAATTTTTTTTTTTTTCAAATTAAAGATTTATTTAATATTTTTCAAAATAAAATTTCTAAAAATTAACACAATATCTCTTTACTACTTTGGTTTACAATTTTCCAATAGTTGGCAACTCAACACCAAAATATTTCTGAATTAAAAATTAAATCAAATTTCCGGAATACCGCTTTCTAAAGCGCTTAATATTAAATACTAAGTAAGTAGACATATCTAATCGATGTGCTTGAGGAATTATTTTCGCTACCTTGCTCTCTTTTAAGTAATCGTTTATTTGCCACGAAGTCAAGTTTTCTGCCAAATTCCGGAACTGGAACCGGCTAATATTCAGCTGTAAAGTGTGTCCATGAACATTACTGTGTGATGGTGTACATTTACACACAAGTGGTTCTATAGTTCAGAAGTAACAATCAAACAAACAAATATTCATGCCCGAAATACGAAGTTGATTATTATGTTGATGTTTACTTTGTAGTGGTCCAAACTCTGAAGTACGCAATTGCAATTAAAACCTTAAATATGCACGCAACCAAACGCACGTCCATCTAAGCGCGCCACAGCAGGTACAACATGAACCGTATTAAGTTCCTACCGCTGCAACAAATCTAAGCGCTCATTTCTATTCCGCACCGCACGCAGCGCGTACGTTGCAGCCGCCATCAACTATATTACCGTTAACATAAATTTCATTGTAGCCCACACGGTGTTTTGCTGCAAGTGTTGCATTGTTACGTGGCAAGTGTGGCGCGGAAAAGCCAAACTGATCCAGACACCGCCAGCCGCTAAGCCAGTCAGGCAGCCTGCCAGTCGGCGGAGCGGGTGGTTGGTTGGGCTTAAAAGCTTATGTAGCGCTTGCCATTCCATTCACAATGCTATTTGCGCGATGTTGCAGTTGCAAGTACAAAGCGCCAAAACAAACAACAACAACGCCGGCTACAATCTCATAACAATTTACGTGTGCGAACTTTTGCATTGCGAAGTGTTTTCGAATGTGTGAATGTGTGTGTGTGTATGCATGTTTTAATGTGCCACACATGCATAATAGTTGCCACACCGCTGCCTGTGTTCAGCCTGTTTGTACAGAGTACTTTGCTTTTGTTTCGGTTTTTGGGTTTTCGTTGCAACCAAATATTTCAGTGGTGTGTGTGTGTGTGGCTTCCTTTTATGCCTCGCAAGCTGAACTCCAGCTCTGAAGATTTCGAATGCCGTAGCCCGTTTGCCGTTTCTTCAGCGCTTTTTGCTTTTGTGCGCTCACAAATTTAATCAACACATTTGTATAATGGCGTTAAAGGCCACATTATGGTGACAGTTGGTGCAAATTGTGTTTTCTGCGTTCGCTCGCATGAGCGAAGCTCAAACGGTACTTTATATATGGTACTTTTCACATGCACATTTAACCGTTAAGCTGGTTTTTAGTAGTTTGCTGCTAGTTTGTATGTGCTTTCGGGCTTAAAATTGAATTGAGCGGAAAATTTTTCGTGTCAGAGCATGAAGTGGGCAAACATTTCACTCACATAATTGCAATTTCAAATATAAAATAATATATTTAATTTAATATATGTACTATGTAAGTTCAATTTTTTAGGTAACAGATCGGTATTTGATGCTTCAATTTGATTTGGTTGAAAACGGCTGATGTTTACCAAAATTATTAGTATAATTCTTTAGCTTCCCTTATTTTCAGTCTTTATATGATACTCAACAAATAAAACAGTAAATTTTACTGACATTTTCAAAATGTCATAGCTTAAGTTAGATAAAATTACAAAGCCGATCCCTTCGGTAGAGGTTAGCTACATATTCAGACAGAGTTGCCTAAGCAACGGAAGAAGAAAGAGGAAGAAGAAGTAAGAAGATGCTTGAAGCCGTGTTTTTGCTGAACTTTGTTAACCATTAGTACCTGGCTAATCACCAACATGTTTTCCGTCCAGTCATAAACGTTCAGACAACTTGTGTCCTCTACGGAAAAACTCTGTGAAAGGACAATCCTAGTAACGTTGGACTTATCAAACACTTCTGACCCAGTCAATCACACTGGCTATTAGGAAATACAGAATAAACTAAGCATTCCTGAGCGGTCTTCAATCATTCGTTCTATTTCGAGGCCAAATTTTTAAGTTAAAAATAATTATACCGAGTATTCCGAAAGGTGGAATCGATGGCATGTGTTCGAAACTAAACAACTACCTCTCCGACCTTTCTCGTTTCCTCACTGCACTGAACCTCACGCTTTCCCCCACCGTATCCCCAGCGATCATGTTTACGAACTGGACGAAGGAGTATAGACTTGAACTTAATATTGCAGTCGATGGCGTCAAAATTCCGACTGTCAATAACCTAAAGATTTTAGGTGTAACCTTTGATAGGCTATGCTTCTTCACTCCCCATACGACTGCGATTATCGCCAAGGTACAGAGCTGCAACAAAATCCTTAAGTCGCTAGCCGGCAGCACATGGGGAAAAGACAAAGAAACGATGTTGGCAACATATAAGGCAATCAGCCGGCCGGTTCTCAACTACGCAGCACCAATATGGTCGCCTGAATGCAGTGATACGCAGATGAGAAAACTCAGACCTGCCAAAATACTGCACTCCGGACCACGACGGGATGCCTTTTGATGTCTTCCATCGAACACCTTCATAGTGAGACGCTTATGCTCCCAGTTAAGGAGCATAATGAACTCCTATCCAAGCAGTTCCTGTTGGGATGTTTTCGTAGAAATCACCCTTGCAGCCATTTGCTTGGAGCGGAACCGCCTCCTAGGAGCATCAAAAGGTCTTTCCTTGACTACGTCGACGACGTCGTATAGTATGCCGACCGGACTTCGGACGCAACTGACTTTCGACAGGTACTGACCGGTATTCACAGTGGAGCCATAAACACCTTCACCGACTCCCTTCCCGTGTATGGCATTCTTTGAGTCAAACCACTACCCATCGCAACTTCGTTCTGGATATTTTAGCAGGTTAAACTCCTATTTATCCATAATAGACCGTGACATACCCAATGTATGTCCTGCATGCAACGAGCCTCTTTGCATGCTCTACCAACCCCACCCATCTAACACCCTTTTCCCATTGGTCCGACCCCGTCGAAACAGAACGTTTCCTGGACCTCCCATTAGATGACGTCGACGACAACACAGATAACCCTTACCATCCTAACGGGGATTGATAACCGTTATAACAACAACAAAGGTAATTTACTTCCCGCTGCTGTTTTTTCAAAACTCGAATAATTACACAGGAAGTTCCAAAAGGTGGTTTTCTTCGCGGCAGTTACGTGATGTCTTCTCTAATGAACAACAAATTCCACAAACAACAAAATAAATGAACAACAAATCCCGGTTAAGAATCACAACTCAATTCTGACCATGCACTTTCTGCTGGAATGCTCTTACGGAAATCATTCTCGCAGTTACCTAGTTGAAGAGGTACCGCCAACTAAGATAAATCAGAATTATACCAACATAGTTTCGGACGCAAAAAACTTCAGAAAAGTATAGAACGCTTTTCACAGTGGAAAGTGGAATCTTCATCATATCGACGACTGTGCATACTCGATACGATTGGTTAAGTGTACGAAAGCACTAACTTGGAGTAACCAATCCAAAAAGCCTGCGGATTATCAAAGAGACAATACTACTTTATAAAAAAGTCTTCCCCTTTTAACGCACCAAGAGAAGTAGGTTATAGTGCGAAGTGCGCAAAGTGAGCAAATATAATCAAAGCTCTACACGAAATACGCACTCCTCATTATTTGATAAATGTTATAATGAGTTACTTTCAAAATAAGATATTGTTATTCGACAGTGGAGTACCGCAAGGCTCGGATCAAATGCAATGACTGCATAAATGGTTTGCGCAGATGGTTTGCTACCATTGGTAGCATAAGCTCCAGGAAAATAGAAGAAAAGATATCGCTCACCAAACGAGAATGTGAGATTAATTCACAGTCACAGTTGAAGTACCTTGGTGTAATAGTGGACTCAAGACTCAGAACCAAGGGACCCTTGAGAAATACGGCATGGAAAGCAAAAAAAATATAAAATGCTTTATCTAGAATGATGGTAAATGAAGGCTGTGTGCGTTGCAGCCGACAATTTTTAATAGCTAAGGTAATGAGTTCAGTTATTCTGTATGCGGCTCCAATATGGATACAGAAGCTAGACATAAAATGATATGCTAGATCAATCAACGCAGGGCATAAGCTTTCTAGAATACGCGTGATAAGTGCTTTCCGAACAATATCAAGTGACGTTGATGAGGTATTAGCCGGTATGCCGCCAATTGAGATCCAGAGAGATGAATTCGCGCGAATATATAACTTATCAGAAACGTCTACCTCAGCAAAAATAGAGGAGCAAAACAATATGGCAGCAACGGTGGCTAACTTCATGCAAAGGACGGTGGACCCACCGACTGATTCCGGACATATACTCGTGGATAGGTAGACAACATGGGGACTTGGATTTCCACCTGATCCAAATACTCAATGGCCGTGAATGCTTTAGAAGTTACCTATACAAATATCATCATGATCTTAGTCCATATTGTCCGAGGTGTAAAGAGTGTTTAGGAGACTCTGAACATGTACTCTATCATTGCACTCGATTTTCAAGTATAAGAGAAAAACTGGAAACCACATAGTTATGTGCGAGTCCTCTGTAAACTGGAAAGCTGTCAGTGCAAGACTGAGACATTTACAACATATTAGGGGTCAATCTGTCCGTACAATAGAGGATATTTAAATGTCTTCCTCTCTCCCATGAAGTAATACTTTCTCCAGTGGTCCCGTAGGAGAGACATGAGATCGGAGTAGGTAAGATTTAGCAGATTACTCCCCCAACATATCTACTCTCACCACAGCACTTTCCCTGTAGTCCAACCCCTCGAAAAAACCCGTTTCCTGGAACTACTGTTAAGTGACTTTGGGGACAGTTAGTTTCACACTTTTCCTCAAAAGGGAAAGTGTGACTATCAATGATCAATGGGAGCTAACTTGAATATTTAAAAAAACTGGTCGCACATACTTGTTTGTGATGCCACACATTATCACAGTAGTCTCTACTAAAGACAGATCATTTTGCGCCGTCATCTTTACCAAAATAGGTTTTTAGTAAAAATATCCACTTGGGGCTCTTTTCGAAATTTTTGGCTAGCGATTTTTTAGTTAACTTCTGTTTAACTTAATCAAGACTCCTTCTTCGATAAAGACCTTTTTTAATCAAATATTGAGAAAACGGCTCTTAAGCTTTAACTAGATGACAGTAATCAAAATCAAAAGTATCAAAACAAATACCAAAGTCAGCTCAGTCACCAGAGCCCCATAGCCTCATAGTTTCATGAAAATCAATCAGAGCCTCCTTTGCAAATGGGTGTTTTACCAATGTACTGAACCTTTTCTATCCCATTTCAATGGTTTTAGTCAAAGATAGTATGTATCAGCAAGGAGATAAAGCCTTATCACATCTCCAATGACAGACAAAATGAATCGAGCTGAATTTAAATTCTGACTCTAGACTCCCCTCTAAACTTATCATGTTAATTTCATATTTGAAGCTGAGTTTCTTTTATCTATAGCTTAGATATTTAAGAGGAAAATTAGTCAGTATTAGTAATAACACATTTATGGGACTACAGTTTGTACGTAGTTATATTAACTCAAACATTCACTGGAGCTTGAGAGCCTTAAACCACGTAAAAGCTACGCTGCGTATTGCCAAAGAAGATTAAATTCAAAAAACCACAATATGTGAAAATAGAATCTCCGTGGACCGGATATTAAATCGCATACTGTACAGAAAACTAAACCTGAAAACATGCTGGTTCTCGTTAATATCAATCAACAATCAAAACTCAATCAAGTCTTTGAACCTTCTGTGAGCCAACACAATTTTAGAGACACTTTTACACGTGTTGCCAACTAAAAAAAAGCAAAATGCGCCAGCTTGATGGACAAAAATCTATCAGGTAGCAAAATGACCGCGCACTTCATGGTTACCTGTTACATTTTATGAAGTGTAAACGCCATAACTGACTTTAACGGTAACTACTGACTTTACACCTCAATTGCAGATACTCCCGCGTAATAGAATTGCCCCTTGCACATCTACCCTAACCTCAATTTGATGTGGCGCTGTTGAACATAGCGCCAAACCATTTGTTGCAAATATGTCACTTACATGCCCCAGCATTGCATGCACCATTTGCACAACAGTTCGCACAAATTGCCATGAAACGCGCCATGAAAATGTAACTTTAAAATGTGTGGCAAGAGAATAAAAGTAAAAATAAAACGAAACGGCAACGCTTAATGTGCATCAAAATTTTAAATATCCGTTTTTCAAACTACTCTTTCGTTGCTTTTCGATGCGGACAAATTGTTTCGCTACATTTTCAGCGAGCACCGCCCCTCCACTTACAATTACTGTACATGCAGTACCGTTGCATTTTATAGCCGGTTGTCTACTTGCTGCTTTTATTGTTGTTGCACGTAATGGCAGTAACATTTTGCTAAATGATGCAAGCAAATGAGGCAGCTTATTTCTGGCAGTTTGCGGTACGCATGGTTGCTTGGCGAAAGGAATTCCACAAATGGGATGAGATCATTACACGAACTCCGTGTGCGCAGTTCTTTTAAGCACTTAGAAACCTGTGGAAGAATTACAATGTTTTTGATGGTTGTTTGCCGTTTTCTAATTCTTACACTTTAGGGTGGGAACCTTCACCTGTAGTTACTTTGAAAGCTTTGAAGACGATCTTTGATGGTTACTATTTAGACAGTAGAGGTTCTAGTGATCAGTTAGCTTAACTTCTTTGGACATTCTTGATAATTGAAGCTAGTGTAAAATTGCATACGGCCAATAGAAAAAAATAACGAATTTCAATTTTCAAAAATGTAATGTCGTTTTCAAAAATTGAAATTAACATAAATTTAGTCTGTATATCTGTATATGTCACGATTTGACTGTATACCGCATCTGCTTTCAGATTCAGAGAATCTGGGCTTTCGAAATTAACACATGTTTGACCATTCGAAAATCCTTGCATGCTTTGATTTCATGCGGCATCGTTTAGATCTTGAAGTTGCCTCAACAAATTCTGGCGGCCTTTTCTCCATCCATATACTTCCGAGGGAGATGTGGATATGTAGAAGCCGTTAGAGTAGTGGACAGTAAGCATATTCAAAGTTTGGTGGGAAGGTTGGTGGAAGGGTTTATTGTAAAGAACTCTCTATCAACTTCCATTTCATACTTCCTTACTATTGCATGTCTAATGTCCCGCACTGCTGCTTGCTTCAGAGAAGTGACAATCCACTCAGATATCAGCGCGGAGATAGCAGACAAGAGCTCACTAACCAAGCGTTTACGGCTGGTAAAGGATGGCCTAACCCCTTTATCAATGGCATTGTGATAAAACAGGTATGGGTACCAGACTACAGCGGAATCGCAGGAACCTATAAATTTGATGAGCTGGGAAGAAAAGTTACCTTAGCGCCGGTATCAGTAGAATGGCAATGGGCAAGGCTCCCCTCTCTTCGTGTGTTCAATTACTGGAAAGCTG